>NC_046977.1:18652523-18740023 GCF_009769545.1 Cyclopterus lumpus
CTTTTTTCCCTGTCAAAGGTTATTTTTGGGGAGTTTTTCCTGATTCGATGTGAGGTCCTGGGACAGGGATGTCGTATGTGTACAGATTGTAAAGCCCTCTGAGGCAAATTTGTAATTTGTGATATTGGGCTATACAAAATAAACTGAATTGAATTGAATTGAATTATGTCTGATTTCTGTTTAGCTGCTTTATTTTCAGGGTCCTGATAGTGTTGATACTGGCTCTCTGTCACACTGTTATGATTTACTGTGACAGAGTCATCCTTCTTTTTTTGAGTAACACCTTCTCCTTCTATGAGCACTCAGGGTGTGTGCAGGAAGAAGGCCTTACCAGCAGTGAGAGAGTGTGCTTGTTCGGACCAACTGCTGTTTGAATGCGTGTACCTATATATAACTGAGAGTGGGATCAATACTGAAATGCTCTGCAGTGGGTTACCTTCTGCTATTGATACACATAACTGCAGTGCAGCAAATATAGCGCAGGGGGGCAGTACAGTACAGAGCTATGAATGATCCCCTCGTGGCCTGTCTTGCTTCAAGAACTCTTTGTCAGAGCAGTGTTCTGTCAGATTAAGTCATGCTGTGCCTCGTACCCTCGGTGACTGTGAAACTATAATATGCTCATATCTGACACATCACCAATTTGAATGGTGACGTGCAAATGTGCATTCACCAAATAGGGATTTTCTCCTATTGATTATTCATATTGTATTTATCTTAACTAGTGTCAGTTTGTAACAAGAGAAGTGAAAGGATTTTTACATGATAGCATGGAATATAGTGTAGGTTTATACAACGAGTATGCTTAATGTGAGCCTACTCTACAATAGAGAGGGACATTATGAGACACTTTACAGAATAAACTTCATTTTTTTCAATTGTATGACTAGGTCAGTGACTATGTGTTTCCATGACGACTGACTACATTCCATCTGCTGATGAAAGCCATTAGATATAACTAACGACTGACCATGTCATTTTTCTAAAGAAACTGTGTAGAATTACAGTTACTGGTACGACCACTGAGGAGAGTAAACAAGTCACCAGAAGTATAGCATAGGGAGAAAGTTATATCTGTGTTCATTATAATACCACCTGAATGTCAGATTGTCTGTTTCACAAAAATCGTCAGCAACAGTCCCCCCTGAATCACTATGATGCTGAGTCACTAACAGTCTTCTCTTCATTCTTGGATTGTAAGTTCATTCCTTATCATTCAGTTCAGTAAAGCTATATTATCCCTCTTTATAAGGTTTAGAGTAACAGACAGAAGTGTGTCCATATTTTATTTTTTTTCATTAGGTTTGGACCAGACAGAACCAGAACGATCAGCCCGTTTTCATTCCCAGGTGTCAAATGCTGATGCTTCGTCACGCCCCTCTGCGTCTGATAGCAATGTATCTTTTAGTGTCTGTATGAGACTTAAGCATCTACGATGTATACCCATCGACAATACAAACCCATCTACAATGTATACCCCTCGACAATGTAAACCCATGTACAATGTAAACCCATCGACAATGTAAATCCATCTACAATGTATACCCATCAACAATGTAAACCCATCTACAATGTAAACCCCATTTACAATGTAAACCCATCCACAATGTAAACCCATCCACAATGCAAACACATCCAGCTCCAGGAGTATGATTACGTAGTCGTAGTGTAAAGACTACGTAAAACGTAAGATAAAAACACTCATGGTGGGAGCCTTTAAGATCACAGGACTCTCAACCAGGAGACCACTGTTTAACTCTGGTGTTGAGATTTTACTTTAAATTGTGTTTTTACGTTTTTTTCTTTTTTAACTTGTTTACATACTTATTTTACTTATCTTTAACTCAGTGGTTTTGTTGGCTGAAACTTTTCAAGTGTTTTGTTTAAATTCACCAAAAAAAAAGGAGGTTTGACCAAAAGGCCAGAGAGGGTTTTTTAACCAGGGGGAAAGGTATACCGTTACTGCCTCCTACTTCTGACAGCAAGCTCTTGACGAAGTGGCATGAACCTTATGAAGTCACAAGACAGACTGGTAAGGTCACCTATGAACTCTATATGCCAGAAAGACTAAAGAAATGTCATGTAAACTTGTTAAAAGGAGTTCCAGGTTCGCCAGGAGCCAATGCAACATCAGCTGTTTGTTCGTGCGGTCCATGATGAGGGGGTGATTGAAAAGTTATTTCCTGCCAGCACAGTGGAGTCCAGGCCAGTGGATCTGTCACATCTGTCCACCGCTGAGCGGGCAGATGTGGTACCTCTTCAGGACCCAAAGCTCTTCAGTGAGTCGCCAGGATTCACCACTCATGTCCAGCACAAGATTTGGCTAAATAAAGATGCTCCAGGGAGGCATAGGAGCTACAGAATTCCTGAGCGGTTGGTGCTTGAGTTAAAAAAACCAAAAATAAACGGAAATACATTCCCCACTTTGCAGAGCGTTCACTGGTGTTGAACAACATAACCAGAGCCTCAGCACTCAACAAAGTAAATTGGACCAATGATGTGACCGAACTTTCATGGAGCGCAAAAGCTCCATCTGCTCCCAAATTCTGTGCTGCACAGTCCTGCAAACAGACGCCTCAGGAGTGAGCCTTGGTGGGTGCTCTTGTAGGAAGTGGACATGAAGCCAGTTGTGTGACGAGGTATTCTAGAGTGTCTAGCAATGAAGTGGGCCATTGACGCACTCAGGTACTGGACGGCAGTTCAGTCTGGAGACTGATCATCGTGCCCTCCAGTGGTTGCAGCGGATGGACGCCAACATGCGCATTGCTGGATGAAATCTGGCTCTGCAGACATATAACCTTACAGTCCAATATAGATTAGGGAAGACAAATACTGTCGCTGACTGTCTTGAGTACATGAAGATTAAAGTACCATGTCCTCGCAGGAGAGGGGGGAGGAAATGTAATGAAGACCCTCTATTACAAACATTGGAACACAGCGTTAAGGAACGAGACACTCAAAAGGGTTAATGATTTATTTTAGTTCTGGAAGATATGGTCTCAAGTATGTCTAAAGGCAAACCTGTGAAAACAAATGCAAGATTAGTTTGGCTAATCTTTACTCAAATGATTGGGAGTATAAACTGTTTCTTGGTGCAGTCAAATACGATGCAATATGTACTGTGTAGTGATGTGTCCTTTCGTGTGTCTAGTAATCCAGGAAGATTTTTGTGAAGCGCGTATCGAGGCTTGTGTTGATGACGTATGTGATGACGTTCGAAGCCATGTAAACTTCTGTCAGACCATTACCTCATAACCTCACACGGTGGCAGCACCGTTCTAAGCGGCGTTCACACCAAACACGTTGCGAATTTTTCACGCATCTGAATCCCATGTAAAGTCAACGCACAGACGCGTTTGGTTGCGAAATTGGCGGAAATTATATCTGTTTTTACGGAGACGAGCCACGGAGATAAGCCACAGAGATAAGCCACGCCCCCTTTTCGCGTCTAACGCGCCTGCGCATTGACTTTGCATGGGATCTCGACGCGCGTTTGGTGTGAACGCAGCACAACTTGTCGGGCGACGAAACTCACGCGAGTAAAGCGTTGCGAATATTCGCATCGTGTTTGGTGTGAACGCACCATAATGCTATCTGGCTCTGCATCTTGTTGAGGTCCTCATCAGTAGTAACCAATTGTGTACCCATTTATACACTGATGGCAGGGGCTACCATGCAATGTACCACCTGCCCATCAGGATTAGCCAAGCATTCATACTCATTCACACACTGCAGAAACAGTCTGCAGGGGCAAATCAGGGTATCTTGCCCAAGGACGCGCCGACATTTGACTAACAGAGCCTGGGATCAAACCGTCGGTCCTTTGGTTGAAGAGCGACCCTGCTATACCACTGATCAACAGTCGCCACACGTCATTGCCAGTTTCCCATCACAAAGAGAGAGTGACATAGTTCTCCAAAACTATAATAATAATAATGTTTGTTCACCTTTATTGATTTAGATTTCCTTGCAGCTGTGGTGAGCTCCTCTATGTCCTTCTTGCTCTGTGTTGTGAAACATCAGCAGCACAAAAAAGAGCTAGTATGCACACTGAGATTATTAATTTTGTAATGTGCTTGGGTACCATAGCAACAAGACTGATGTTTCACAGATTGTTACCAGTTAACTCACTGTTGGTACTAAGCATGTGTGTGATGGTTTGAGAACACCTTTTGTAGCCTTCTTTCTTGGTAAGGGCTGCAGTGATCTGTCATCAGGTTTTATCAAGGAGGCAAAACCTCAAGTTGGAATGTAAACTGTTAAGATTTCAGTCCTGATTGAATTAGAATTTCTATTTGGGGGAACATGCTAATTTTCAGTTACATTTGTTGTGTGTAAACAGTGCAGAAAACTATTTGTCTGTAAATTACCCATCCAGTTAATAATACTGCAAATATATAAATATTGTAATACTTTCATATCTTTAGAGTTGACTGTTTTTTTTAGGTAATAACATAAAACAAGATGACAGTCAAAACAAGGAATTCCTTTTAGGTGAGTTAGTTTCATGGTCTTGGTATTGTGCATGCTGCTCACACTGACATTTGTTTGACTTTTCCTGCTAATGTTCGAAGATTAAGCATTTCGATTTTACAAACTCTACCAACAATGTTTCAAATATATTTGTATTATATATGCTCAGTATATCGTATGTCAATGCACATTTCAATTTCCATTCACAAATATGAAACAGATAATATGAATAATACAAGATCACATTTTGAGAACAATATACAAAATAAGTAAACCTAAAGTGAAAGGAAAAATCCATACGAAAATAAATAATTAAAGATAAAATACACGTGTAGAATCAAAAACCCACGCCTGTTTCCGACCCCCTGCTCTCACTCACAAGGTCATTAGATTACATTTGTAATTTGTGATTTTGGGCAATACAAAATAAACTGAATTGAATTGAATAGATGTAAAAGTTATAACTCTATTTGCAAGGTGTGATGTGAGAGGATCACAGCCCTATATATAAAGTTGTACACATTTCAAACTTCAAACAAAAAAATCAGGTGTTGTTATAGGAACCCATCTCTATCTCTGCTATGTGCCCATCACCCAATGTGAATCAAACTTTGACATCCTATTACAGAGACTGGATCAGTCGATTGGCATTTCAGGTACCGCACTAAGTTGGTTTAAATCCTATTTATCAGATCGATCTCAATTTGTATTTGTAAACGATGAAGCCTCAATGACCACCAACGTTAATCACGGAGTTCACAAGGTTCTGTGCTTGGACCAATTTTATTTACCTTATATATGCTTCCTTTGGGCAATATTATCAGGAAACACTGCATAAACTTTCATTGCTATGCAGACGACACTCAATTATATCTATCGATCAAACCAGAGGAGACCAACCAGCTCGCTAAAATTCAAGAATGTCTTAAAGACATAAAAACATGGATGACCTGCAACTTCCTGATGTTAAACTCAGACAAAACTGAAGTTATTTTACTGGGCCCTGAACACCTCAGAGATCAATTATCTGGTGATGTGGTTTCTGTAGATGGCATTTCCCTGGCATCCAACACCACTGTAAAGAATCTAGGCGTTATCTTTGACCGAGACTTGTCCTTTAACTCCCACGTTAAGCAAATCTCAAGGATTGCATTTTTTCATCTACGTAACATTTAAAAAATCGGGCACATCTTGTCTCAAAAAGATGCAGAAAAGCTGGTTCACGCGTTTGTTACTTCCAGACTAGATTACTGCAACTCCTTATTATCAGGCTGCTCTAATAAGTCTCTTAAATCCCTCCAGTTGATCCAGAATGCTGCAGCTCGTGTACTCACAAAAACTAAGAAAAGAGATCACATTACTCCTGTATTAGCTGCGCTGCACTGGCTCCCTGTAAAATCAAGAATCACATTTAAAATTCTTCTCCTCACCTACAAAGCCTTGATTGGTGATGCACCATCATATCTTAAGGAGCTTGTAGTACCATATTGCCCCACTAGAGAGCTGCGCTCACTAAATGCGGGGCTACTTGTGGTTCCTAGAGTCCTAAAAAGTAGAATGGGAGCAAGAGCCTTCAGTTATCAAGCTCCTCTTTTATGGAACCAGCTTCCACTTTCAGTCCGGGAGGCAGACACAGTCACCTCATTCAAGAATAGACTTAAGACTTTCCTGTTTGATAGTGCTTATAGTTAGGGCTGAATCAGGTTTGCCCTGGTCGAGCCCCTTGATATGCTGCTATAGGCTTATAGGCTGCTGGGGGATGTTTTAGGATACACTGAGCACCTATCTCATCTTCTCTCTCTCCTTATGGATGAATTTACATCTCTCCATTGCACCTTATTAACTCTGCTTCCTCCCCGGAGTCGTTGTGACTTCACGTCTCGTAGGGTCCATTGGACCTGGAGGTGTCTGATGCCTGGTGAGCCGGCCTCCCGTTGGCCCTGCTGATGCCCCGCCCCCTCCTCTCTACCTCCTTCTGTTTCATGGATTGGAGTTCCATTCATACATTGTCATATTCATGTAATGTGTTTATGTAACTTTGTAAATGCTGTTCATTCTGTACACATGACATCTATTGCATCTGTCCATCCGGGGAGAGGGATCCTCCTCTGTTGCTCTCCTGAAGGTTTCTTCCCTTCTTTCCCTGTCAAAGGTTATTTTTGGGGAGTTTTTCCTGATTCGATGTGAGGTCCTAGGACAGGGATGTCGTATGTGTACAGATTGTAAAGCCCTCTGAGGCAAATTTGTAATTTGTGATATTGGGCTATACAAAATGAACTGAATTGAATTGAATTGAATTGAATTGAAAATTGAATTGATTTGGCTAGAATCAAACGTGGGAGGTTGCCGGGATTTGGCTGCATTAACTCGGAGACGAAGGTGCTCCGACGGTTCTTTTTTAATTCTGTCTACATGCAATTTAAGTTTACGGTCCTTATTCATGTAAGTTTTTGATTTGTTTTCAGAATAATAATAAATAGTGCCTATTAAATGAGCGCAAATCAGTTGACACACTGTGAGCTTTGGGTAACGGCGTTGGGGCCAAAGAGCACATTCCTCCTTTGTGCAGTGAGTAATGCAGCCCTTTTCATTAACTGCTTAAATACAGTATGCGTGACAGAGCCCGCCTCTGTCACATAGCTCAGTGATTCTCTCTTGCACGAAACAATCACGGCTGTGTTGCCTGGCACTTGTGCAAGAAAGGTTGTCAGTTGATGACATCGCCAAAGCAGCAACGTCAAAAGTGGCAAGCATCAAAACCCATTTACTAACAATGATCACGCTAGTAGCAATATGAGTTTGAATGGTTTATTGCAAAAGTTATGAAACGGAAAAGGAGTCGAGGGGTGAGGGATGAAGGGATGAAGGGATGTAGGGATGGGGTCGAGGGGAAAGGGATGGAGGTCAAGGGGTAAGAGGTAAGGGAAGAAGAAGGGGCAGAGGGATGAAAGAGAGGGAAGGTCGGCGGGGTGCGATGGTTGGTCGGCGGTGTCCCCGTGGCTGGTGGGAACGGGGGCAGTGGAGACTCTTGGATGGGGGTAGTCTTGTCTGAATCTTCGGAGAGCGGAGTCCCCCGTTGTTCCTGTGAGAGGGAGAGAACAATATGTTAGAAACAAAGGGGTTGGGGGGAGGGATGTGGAGACATAGTCAAGGTGGGATCAACAGGTGTGCTGGACTTAAGTACTTAAGTGCACCGGAAGTAAGCTGCGTTCGGGGCGTGGTCATTGTTCCCGAACTAAGTTCTGTAAAACTCCATTTCACTAACAATGATCACGCTAGTAGCAATGTGAGTTTGAATGGTTTATTGCAAAAGTTATGAAATGGAAAAGGGGTCGAGGGGTGAGGGATGGAGGTTGAGGGGTAAGAGGTAAGGGAAGAAGAGGGGTCAGAGGACTCTAGTGTTTTGTCCGTGAAGGGAGACAGGTAGCCTGAACGGAGTGTGTGGATGCAACGAGCAAGGAGGTCTGGAGTGAGGGGCAGGCGTTTAGGTGCGGAAAGCGGTTCGGTTTTACGAAGTCCTTTAAGGAGCATGGCTATGTGCGAATGGGTCGTGGCGGGACATGGAGCCCCTGAGGACAGTTTTGTGAGGAAGTTAATTCCGCTTAAGTAGACTCTTATGGTAGAGGACCTGATTTTGTGGGAATGGGTGTACGTGATGAAGTTAGTGAGCGAGTTGGTGAAGGCGTGGAAGGCTTTAAAGCTGTTCCATCCTGTGAGGTATGAAGAAAGTGTTCGTGGTGCGATGCTGGTGATGATGGCGTCTTGGGAGGTGGAGACCAGGTGATCCAGTTGTGGGGTCAGATGAAGATTGTGGCTGAAAACGGTGGGACCGGAGTCGGCCGAAGTTCTGAGGCTGGTGCTAATCGTCTGAATTTCTGCAAAGAAAAACGAGAAAGTGAATCAGCGATGAGGTTTTTGCGACCTGGGATGTGGACATCTCGGATGATGAACTGATGCCGAGCTGAGACCAGGGTTAGTCTACGCATGAACTGCATTATGTCTAGGCAGCGCGACCGTCCCTTGTTGATGATGTCGACTACTGCACTGTTGTCTGAGTAGATGGCAATGGTTTTTTGGACCATTCATGCCCCCAAAGAATGGCTGCGATGACAATGGGGTACATCTCGGAGATCGCGGAGGAGGGAGTGAGGGACGTGAATTCCGGCGGCCATTCGCCTGAGAACCACTTGTTGCCGTAGAGGCCCCCGAAGCCTATAGAGGGCGCTGCGTCTGTGAAGAGCTGGATGTCTTCCGGCTTGGTGATGTGGTTCGTCGTAGAAGAAGGAGATGCCATTCCAGAGGAGAGGAACTGGTGCCATAATCTAAGCTCTGATTGGCATGCTTTGTCGAGTGTGACTTGGGCGTGGAGATTTTCAGCGGAAGCAGCGACTGAAAGGGAGGTGGGACAAAAGGATCGACCTTGGGGGAATGATGCAAATGGCGTAGTTAAGGTGGCCTAACAGTGAAAGGAGTTGGCGCTTGGTGCATTTGGGGGTCAGGATGAAATTGGAGATGAAAAGTGAAATGCGGTTGATTTTTTCGGAGAGTAGTGACGCTTGGAATAAGACTAAGTCTAGGGTGATGCCAAGGAATTCCAGGGACGTGCTGGGACCTTGGGGGAGGGCTGGGACATTGGGGGAGGGTGCTAAGTGGTCGGCTGGCTGGTTTAGGGGTGGTGGATGGGGGGGGGGGGGGGGGGGGTCTGCGGGAGGCCGGCTGCGGTGGAAGGTGGGGCTTTGGTTACGGGGAGGACGTTCAGGAAGTTCCTTTTGCCCATGAACTCACAGAGTGAGAATCTAAATTTAGAATCTGCGCAATCCTTGCCTGAAAGTCTACAAAAATCGACTTCATCCGTAAGTCATCTACTGTTTACATTTATATTAACATGTTTAGCTTAATATTTATTTGGTTTGAATACAGTATTGGTGATTGTTAGTTTACTGTCAACTGCATAAGGATGTATTATTGTACTTACAAAGGCATGTGTTTTGAGCTCTTTTTCAGTTTTACAAAATTATATTTTCCTCCATTAAATTCTGCCAAATACAACAATTTGTCTGTTCCTTGGACAATGCAAGTTTTTTACAACAACCTTAAGTGAGAACAGTACACAGTAGATGCTACTCATTCTTTGGCTTGGCAGTGACCTTAGTAGCCTGCACATCATTAGCAAGGGACATGGATGGAGGTGTGATCCACATATGAGGCTGCAGAAAGGGAGACAGGCAGATGGGAAAAGAAAGACAAAGAGACAGACAGAGATACAAGTCTATTGAAACTGTGCTGTTCTAGCCCAGTCTCATTGAAAAAACTGTCCACAGTGGACTCAGGGCTGAAATTAGATATTGATCCTTCCATCGCCTCTCCAATCTCCTGCTCTCTCCCTCTCTAGCTTTGGGACTGCACATACTCTCTTCTTCTCGTCATTTCTGCATCCGTCGCTTTCATCCACTTAAGAGATGAGGAGCGTTTGAAGAACACTTATGATCAGTGCAATGAAAACCCCTTTTTTATTAATAACATACACAGAAAACCTCAACCGTAGTACTAGCATTCATCCCGATCCCCAACTCACGAAGGCAGGTGGATTTTAAGAAGTTGAGAAATGAAATAGACAGATAGTTACAAGTCGCATGGCTGTTGTGTAAAACAACTTTTTTTGCATAACTCCAATGAAAAAGCATAAACCCTTATTTCATTCAAAGTTCAGGAAAAGAAATGTCGTAAGAAGACCACAACAAATAATTAATGATCAATATCTACAATTATATGTACAGTACATGTGTACATACATATAAGCAACATGTATCGGCATACATGCACACGCACACACACACACACACACACACACACACACACACACACACACACACTCTTCCCTTTCTCTTTTCTTTGACTGCATTCAACATCATCCAACCACTGCTACTGAGTCAGAAGCTGCGGGTGGTGGGCATCCACCGTCTCCAGTATCACTGACTTCCTCACATGCAGACCACAGTTTGTCCAACTGGACCGTGTGCTGTCTTAAACAGTGGTTCAATTCAATTCAGTTTATTTTGTATAGCCCAATATCACAATTTACAAATTTGCCCCAGAGGGCTTTACAATCTGTACACATACAACATCCCTGTCCCAGGACCTCACAACGGATCAGGAAAAACTCCCCGAAAAAAACTCTTTCAGGGGAAAAAAAGTGAAGAAACCTTCAGGAGAGCAACAGAGGAGGATCCCTCTCCCCGGATGAACAGAAGAAATAGATTGCATGTGTACAGATGAACAGCGTTACAGAGTTACAACACATTCAATGAATATGACAGAAATGTATGAATAATGAGTAGTAGGCATGGACCACAATCCAGACTTCCACAATCCATGAAACTGAAGGAGGGAGAGAGGGGAAGGCACCAACAAGGCCACAGAGGCAGGAGGCCGACCCACCAGGCAGGAGGCATCGTGAAAGAGGCCGGACCAAAGAGGTCAGGCCTTTGAGGCAGGAGGCAGTGTCATTGGGAAGGAGGCCATGTCCAGGCCTGGGGCTGGATGCAGGAAGCAGGGGCAAGGAGTCAGGACCCAGGACCAGCTTCAGACACAGCCAGATCCAATGGACCCTATGAGATGCAAAGTCACAAAGACTCCGGGGAGGAAGTAGAGTTAGTAATGTGCAATGGAGAGATGTAAATTCATCCATAAAGAGAGAGAGAAGAGGAGATAGGAGCTCATTGTATCCTAAAACGGCCCCCAGCAGCCTATAAGCCTATAGCAGCATATCTAGGGGCTGGACCAGGGCAAACCTGATTCAGCTCTAACTATTAGCACTATCCCGGACTGAAAGTGGAAGCTGGTTCCATGAAAGAAGAGCTTGATAACTGAATGCTCTGGCTCCCATCATACTTTTTAGGACTCTAGGAACCACGAGTAGCCCCGCATTTAGTGAGCGCAGCTCTCTAGTCGGGCAATATGGTACTACAAGCTCCTTAAGATATGATGGTGCATCACCAATCAAGGCTTTGTAGATGAGGAGAGGAATTTTAAATGTGATTTTACAGGGAGCCAGTGCAGAGCAGCTAATACAGGAGTAATGTGATCTATTTTCTTAGTTTTTGTGAGTACACGAGCTGCAGCATTCTGGATCAACTCGATGGACTTAAAAGACTTATTAGAGTAGCCTGATAAGGAATTGCAGTAATCTAGTCTAGAAGTAACAAACGTGTCTGAGTTTAACATCAGGAAGTTGCAGGTCATCCATGTTTGTATGTCTTTAAGACATGCTTGAATTTTAACGAGCTGGTTGGTCTCTTCTGGTTTGATTGACAGATATAATTGAGTATCATCTGCATAGCAATGAAAGTTTATGGAGTGTTTCCTGATAATATTGCCCAAACGCATGGACCAGGAAGCATATATAAAGGTACATAAAATTGGTCCAAGCACAGAACCTTGTGGAACTCTGTGATTAACATTGGTGGTCATCGAGGCTTCATCGTTTACAAATACAAATTGAGATTGATCTGATAAATAGGATTTAAACCAACTTAGTGTGGTACCTAAAATGCCAATCGACTGATCCAGTCTCTGTAATAGGATGTCATGGTCAATGGCCTCGAACGCAGCACTAGGGTCTAGCAAAACAAGTACAGAGATGAGTCCTTTTTCTGATGCAATTAGGAGGTCATTTGTAATTTTCATCAGTGCTGTCTCTGTGCTGTGGTGTTTTCTAAATCCTGACTGAAACTCCTCAAATAAACTATTATGAAGGAGAAAGTCACACGACTGATTTGCGACTACTTTCTCAAGGATCTTAGAGAGGAAGGGAAGGTTAGGGATCGGTCTGTAGTTAGCCAACACCTCCGGATCAAGAGTGGGCTTCTTCAGGAGAGGTTTAATTACAGCTACTTTGAAGGAATGTGGTACATGGCCTGTTAGCAAAGACACATTAACAATATCCAACAGAGGTGCCAATTAAAGGCAAAATGTCTTTAAGCAGCCTCGTCGGAATTGGGGTCCAAAAGACAGGTAGACAGTTTAGAAATAGAAACCGTTGAAGACAATTGGTGAAGGTTGATGGGAGAAAATCCATCCAAATATACACCAGGGTATACAGTTTCTAAGGCCACTCCACTTGAGGACACTGGCTGAGAGCAAGAGATTAACTTGGGGTCATGCCATCTGCAGAAGTTCTCCGATGACTCTGCAGTGTTCGGGTGTATAAGGGACGGACGGGAGGAGGAGTACAGGGCAGTAGTGGATGACTTTGCGGAGTGGGCCGGTAGAAATCACCTGCTTCTGAACGTGGCCAAGACCAGAGAGAGTGGACTTCAGGAGGAAGACAACGGCTACACAACAGCTGAGAGTTCTGGGAGAGGATGTGGACATGGTGGAGGAGGATGTGGACATGGTGGAGGAGGATGTGGACATGGTGGAAGAGGATGTAGACATGGTGGAGGAGTACAAGTTCCTGGGTGTCTCCATCGACAACAGACTTAACTGGAAGGCCAACTTCAACGCTGTGTACAAGAAGGGGATGAGTAGACTCTTTTTCTTGAGGAAACTTTGATCCTTCAATGTATGCAGCAAGATGTTGGAGATGTTCTACCAGTCTGTTGTAGCCAGTGCACTGTACTTCTCTGTAGTCTGCTGGGGGAGCAGCATTGGAGTTATATTATACACTGTATATTTCCTTGCATTTTTTGCATTTTCTTTATTATTTAATTTTCTTAAATTTAATATGTTCTGCTATTTTATTTTATTGTATATATTAAGCATTTTTCATACTTAATAACTTTGCTTGCTGCTGCTAAAAACACATTTCCCACTGGGGATGAATAAAGTATATATCTATCTATCTATCTATCTATCTATCTATCTGGCGATGTCCCTTCGGCTCACCTTCACTTATCCCCTCATCTATTTTTCCTCCTCTGTTGCCAGGCAACAGACAGGAAGAGCGTCACTTGGAGAAATCCAAACCACAGGAAGAGCTTGCACAAAGACACATCCCACTGATGTTCCATTGAATGATCAGGATCTACAGGAATAAACCCTTCTTTCTCCTATCAGCACTCTTCTTCTGCCCTATTCCCATGCCAACGTACGGTATTCCTGTGGGGTGGTTGCTACCCTCTATGCTGAGGCTTTAATAATAATTTAAAAACATTGTACCAACTTCTTGAACTTACACATGGCTTCTTCATGGAATTTATTGACTACTGTCCAACATTTCTATTGAGTACATTGTCAAAGTCAGGGGACAACTGATAACCCAATAACCTATATACAAAACAATTCATTAATCTCTAAAAGTCACAACATGTTACAAGGCCACATTTCAGCTCATTATCTCAGAGGGTCTTAATATTACAGTTACATCCATTGTATTTGTTGCAATCTCAGACAAGTTCTGCATTTCTTTTATATGTATTTGGCTGCATAATAATGACAATTCAGTCAGAAAGTGTTTTTCATGATAATATATTAGGTATGTTGGTCAGTCAGCATGCTGTCATAGAAAACAAAATTCCCTTAAGAGCTATAACAAAGACATGAAACTCTCTAGACAATCTTATATTTCCCAGATAATACAGGATAATCAAAACAATGCAACATGTTTTATCCTCTACTATACTAAAGGGCTTATTTCCTCTCTCCTCTCTCCTCCTCAGCCACTGAAACACTCATCCACGCCTTCATCACCTCACCACTCAACCTCTGCAACAGCATCCTGTATATAACATCCACCAACATATTTAACAAACTACAATACATCCAAATCTCAGCTGCCCATCTGCTCTCCCACTCCACCAGAGATGATATCACCCCAGTCCTTCAAAACCTCCACACCCATACAAGAATACAGTTCAAAATGATCCTCATTACATACAAAACCCTAGTCCCTTCCTACCTTTCGGACCTCCTGCACCGACACACTCCCACCTGCAACCTCAGATCCGCCAATGCCAACCGTACGGGGGCTACTCTGTCCAAGCATCGGACCTGGGAAGACAGGGCCTTCGCCATTGCTGCCCCCTCCCTCTAGAACTCCCCCAGCAACTCAGACATTCTCCATCACTCGTCACTCTCTTTTAAAACTGCACTTAAAACTCACCTATTTAAATGCCAGTTAAGTATGTTTTTGTTCAGTATTTACTGTTATAATGTCATCTATCTGCTTTGTTTGTATTATTATTGCTTATACTGTTTCTATTTTTAACATGTAAAGCGCCTTTGAGTACCTTTTCAAGCACTATACAAATAAAATGTAGAATTATTGTAATTATTATAATCATTGTTATTAATAATAATTATGATTGGTCGGTGCCAGGGGATTTTCTTTTTTATTAAATTATTGTATTATATAAATTTGCATTGATTTATTACTTATTTTTCTCTTCATATTTGTGGTTTGTGAAGCACTTTGAGCTTACATTGTTTGAAATGTGCTATAAAAATGAGTTTGACTAGACTCTTTGACGTCATGAGGTCGAGGAAAGATGTCAAGTAGAATGGCAGTTGGAGGCACTCTAACAAAAGTAACCTGATTGAGTAAAAGCTATTTTAGTAATCTAACACAGCCTATGTGATCCAGCATTGCACAAATGTACACAACATGTATCAAACCAATTATTTATATTATTGGACAGACAATGCTTTTATGTTAAATATGGAGAACTAGTTAAAACAGTTGCTTATTTACACATCAAGCTGTCACACTGCAACATCATCATTAATCTGCAGTGGTGTTTGTGCCCAGCCGATGAAGGAAAGTCGTATCAATATTCACTCTCTGTCAGCTATTTCCTGTCTCTTCAGCTGCTAAACGCTGCACCATATTCACCGACTGCTCTCTAATTCTAACCTGGTGAATGTAGCGAATGTGGTAGAGATGTTATACTAAACAGGATTTGACATCTTTCCTTTTTTTGCATGTTCACACAACCACTTCTATCACTTTTCATATGAAAAACCAAGTGCAACTCAAATATTGCCTTTAAGGAGATACTCAGTATATGGAGTTATCCCCATTTGTAAGATGCATTGCATCTTGCCCCTTTCTTTGACGGCAGTTTGTGAAATTTAGAAATGTGTGTAATATTCATATATTTTTGCTTTCATTGTCACAGTCTTGGTTGTCCTTTGTGTCTTTTTTGGTTACTAGAAAATGTCACTGAGACTGACAAAATCTGAAAACCTACATAAACTTACATAGACTTTAAACTGGCGACCTACCCTTTGTCCAGTTGGTGGGTAAAATGTGATCTACCTACATTTTACATTTGTGGTAACCTTCAAGACAGTTTTTCCATGTCAGTAATTAGGAATCGTGTACAGGCTGATTTGTTGTGAGTGATCCAGTATGGCTCTCTACCGAGCCGTGAGTTGTTAATGTCTCCACCTCTAGGGGAGGGTGAAATGCTCTATTCCCTACAACCTTATTGAGGCTGTCAACTCATGGTTAGCCTGTTTGAACATTGTGCACCATGGCCAAAGCAGGAAAAGCCGACAGTTAGGTGTCAACTAGGAAGGCCTGCGTGTGAATGTGATGGATGTTAGATATTCCTGATAGCTAGGTGACACCTTGCTTAGTAGCCTGCCACCATGAATGGGTGTGAATATGTGAATATGTAGTGTTAAAGCGCTTTGAGTGGTCAGAAGACTAGAAAAGCGCGATACAAGTACAGGTCCATTTACCAT
Organism: Cyclopterus lumpus; assembly: GCF_009769545.1. NCBI lineage: Eukaryota > Metazoa > Chordata > Actinopteri > Perciformes > Cyclopteridae > Cyclopterus > Cyclopterus lumpus. Next base: position 18,668,685 of record NC_046977.1, read on the forward strand.
ACCATTCACCAATTTTCATTTAATAACATTTTGAGGTACATTTCTTGTTTCAGGTACAATATTATTATTATTATGGCAGGAGAACTAGAGCAGAATTGGGTTGCATGTGTGTGGTGTGTGTTCACTCTGTTAATCCGGGGCTGTGTTGGGTTTGCTGCTACTAAGAAAATGTTCCACATGATTTATCTTCAGTCAGTAATGTGGCTCCTTTTCATGGAAGTAAAATTCATCCTTATCTCTCTGCTTTGCTTTTGATTCCGTTTTTCTTCCTCGTGGCAAGCACAGCTTCAGCGTTTCCTTCTCCTCTGTGTCACCTCCATCTCCTGCTGCTTTCAGCCCTCTCTCCCTTTTCCGCTGTGTGCTTGCAGATGAAACGGGCAGCCTGCCAGCATTTCATATTTTTTGGCAGCAAAGCGGCTAGCCAGCTTCCTGGGGATGGGGAGGAGGGGGAGTTGGGGCTTGCAAAAGGTTACATTTGCACAACGTGTCCGTGAAAAAACAGCAAAGAAGAGGTAGGTAGGGAGTGAAAAAAAGAAAGAAAGAAAGGAGGAAAAGCTGGGCTGGATCAGCCAAACGACTGCAACGTTCTGGGGTAATGGAAAAAGCCCTCGGGGGGAAAATTCAGTATGCAGGAGTATTGAATTGCATGCAGTCATTACAATGATGTCTGTCCCTCTGTTTCTCTTTTTGTCTTTAACTTCTCCGGAATGTTCCCTCCCCTCCAACACACACACCTCACTCTTTCTCTCTGACTGTGTGAAAGTGTTCTGTGAGACGATAGCTTTGGGATGGGAAAGCTGGTCGAATCATAGCAGTTTAATGGGTTTCTGTGTGCGTTGTAGGGTGTTAATGCTGCTGACTGTACACCAATAAATACCCAAAACCCTGTATGTTCTGTCCTGCTCTGCTGTCAGAATTGATTGCATAGGGACAGACAGTGTGAAACAGAGGGACAGTTAAACAGTAACATGGAAAGACTGAAGGGGAGACAATCCAGTAGTTTACAACGTCACTTCTCAATCCACATCTGTCTCTGTTGAGAAAGCTCTCAGACAGTATCTTTAATGGTATCACTGATTTGTCTCTAGACTGACTCCAAGCACACATCACTTCTACTGACAAAATAGGTTTAATTGGTAATTCCCCTTCCGCAACTAGGGTCTTATTGTTTTGACCACCATCCGTGTTCTCAATATTATGAATCAGGAGCTGATTTGAGAAAATAGGAGGCGAAGACACGCTATCTACATGAATGCAGCTGAGGTGGAGCAAATTAACAGTTCCTGGGAATCAGCATTACAAACAACCTGACATGGTCCTCACACCTGAAGGTGAAGAACGATCATAGACAGCTGTATTTCTAACATTTTAAGAAAACTTAAGGATAAATTCAAGTGCCATATTTAGGAGTCCACATTTAATTATCCTGTTTTGTTGCACTGTTGCAGTAGTGTTGTTAACCTTTATGAGGTTATTTTGTATGACTCCTCTTCTGGTTACTTTTGATTTAATTAATTTAAGTGGCCGTGGGACAGACACAGTCTCTATAAAGTTAAGGTTAAGGGAGGGTAACTGCTCGGATGGAAGTGCAGAGAAGGGTGGAAGACTACAACTCTGCTTCTGGGCGGCGCAAGCTAACTAACGTAACTGTCTGAGATTCGATGGTGCAGAGCCGTGCATCTAACCCACTTAGAACTGCCTCCAACCTAGCAAATGATCTACACTTGTTGCATGTACCGTTATCATTAAGGGAGGCAGAGGAATAGCTATACATGAGACACTCTGAGCAAGAGGGAGGGGGAGAGGAGGAAAACATCACGAGCTGCTAAGCTGGCAACCGGAAGTGATGCAATACGCTTACCGGAAGAGAGAGCGCGATGCATTCAGGGAAGTCAGGGCGTCTATTCCTGATGTATTTAACCTTTTCGCTTTGCACAATTGAGAACCAGTGACAACGCAATGGTGGAAATGCTTAAGCTGCTGGTGCAAAGCACCCAGATCCAGATGGAAGCTAACCAGGCTCTGGTGGACGAGTAAAGAAAAGCCAACATGTTGAACTCAGGCTACAGAGAAGTCGGCATCAAAACGCAGGGCCACTGAACCCCAACCCTGACTTTATCCCTAAAATTGGACCCACTGATGATCCAGAGGCCTATCTTCATGCTTTTGAAAACACGGCAACCAGAGTAAAATGGCCGAAAGACCAGTGGGTTGGTATCCTAGCCCCGTTCCTGTCCGGTGAGTCACAGAAAGCTTTTCAAGACTTGGATAGCACAATAGCCAATGACTGATGTCCTTAAAGAGGAAATTTTAAGTAGAATAGGACTCACTAAGTTTGGAATGGAGGGGAGGTAACAGAGCAGTTGTTGGTGCCTAAATCCTTTTGCCCTACTGTGTTACAACTGGCCCATACCCACCTGCATCTAGGAGTGGAAAAGACTAAATACAGGATTTTACAGCGGTTCTTTTGGCCAGGCATTCACAAGGAAGTCGAAGATTATTGCAGAAGTTGTCCAGAATGTCAGCTCGTGGCCCCTCAGCTCTCATTTAGAAATCCCCTGATCCCCCTCCCCATTATTGAGGTCCCCTTTGAAAGGATTGGGTTAGATATTGTGGGGCCCCTACCCAAGAGTGCTTGGGGGCATCAGTATATTCTTGTCCTAGTGAACTATGCTACCCGATATCCCGAGTCTATACCCCTCAGAAAGGCTACAGCCCCACATATCGCCTAAAAGAACTGTTTCTCCTATGCAGAGTAGAGTAGGACTTCCAAAAGAGATACTGACAGATCAGGGAACCCCTTTCATGTCTCGTGTCACTAAAGGCCTGTGTTCAAGCATCTCAGGACGTCAGTGTACCACCCTCAAACTGATGGACTAGTAGAGAGGTTTAACAAGACTCTCAAAATGATGCTGAGGAAGTCAATTGATAGAGATGGGCGCAACTGGGACCAGCTCCTCCCCTACCTGATGTTTACAGTTAGGGAGGTTCCCCAAGCTTCTCACCTTTTGAGCTCTTGTACTCGTACAAACCCAGGGGGATCCTGGACCTGGCAAAAGAATCCTGGGAAAAACAGCTGTGTCCTCACCGCACGGTTATTGAGTATGTGGAGGCCATGAAATGCCATTTATCCTATTGTCAGAGAGCACATAAAGCACAAAGCTCAGAAAGAACAGCAAGCATCCTACAACCGCCCTGCACAGCCCAGAGAGTTCAGGCCAGGAGACCGGGTTCTGGTACTGGTACCCACTGCTGAATGTAAGTTTTTAGCAACTTGGCAGGGACCCTATGAAATTATCGAAAGAGTGGGAGAATAGAACTACAGAGAAAAGCAACCAGGAAGGAGGAAACCAGAACAGCTGTACCATGTGAACCTGCTGAAGAAGTGGCACTCTGTAGAGGTCCTGTTAAGCTGTTTACCTCCAAAAGACACAGGAGCGCTACCAAGAGAGGTCATAAAGGTCGGCCCTGATCTGTCCCCCCAGCAACGACAGGAGTGCATGGAGCTGGTGGACCATAACCGAGATGTGTTCTCAGCTAAGCCTGGCACAACGCACCTCGCGGTACATGAAATCCGCACCAAATAGGGTAAAGTAGTGAATCAGCGTCCCTATAGAGTGCCAGAGGCCCATAAGGAAACAATTCGGGAGGAGGTTAAAAAGATGTTGGAGCTGGGTGTTATCAAAAAGTCCCACAGTGCCTGGGCGAGTCCTATCGTATTGGTCCCCAAACCTGATACGTCAACTCGATTCTGCAATGACTTTAGGAAGCTAAATGAGATATCAGAGTTTGATGCTTACCCCATGCCCCTTGTAGACAAATTAATAGATCGCCTGGGAATGGCTCGCTTCATCACAATGCTGGACCTCACAAAGGGATACTGGCAAGTCCCGCTTTCTCCAGCTTCCAAGAAGAAAACCGCCTTTGTAACAAGTGAGGGGCTTTTTCAGTACACCAAATTACCATTTGGGCTGCGCGGAGCCCCTGCAACGGCTCATGGACCGGGTCCTGCGACCCCACAAAAAGTATGCCGCAGCATATTTGGATGACATAGTGATACATAGCACGGATTGGGATATCATTTACCCCAGGTACAGAAGGTACCGGATGCCCTTCGTGAAGCAGGTCTCACAGCTAATCCCAGCAAGTGTAGGCTAGCATACAGTGAAACCAAGTACCTCGGATACACAATAGGCCGGGGCCTTGTCAAACCGCAAGAGGCCAAACTGCGGGCCATCCAAGACTGGCCCCGCCCTGTAACAAAGAGTCATTCAACATGTCCCTTAGGACATCATTAACCAGTGCCTGAAACACAGCTGGGGCATTAGTGAGGCCAAACGGCATGACAAGGTACTCATAGTGGCCACTGGGGGTATTGAACGCTGTCTTCCACTCGTCCCCCTCCCTGATTCTGACTTCTGACAAGATGATAAGCGTTTCTTGGATCAAGCTTAGTGAAGATGGAACACCTTGCAATAGTTCAAAAGCAGAGGAAATGAGTGGCAACGATTCTTAACAGTGATGTCGTTGAGACCTCGCTAGTCGATGCAGGGACGTAGTGACGAGGAGGGCGATGGCGCAGTCATAGGGTCCGTGAGGACGAAGGCAGGTGGCACGGGACTTGCAAAACACCTCCCCAGACGTCCTGAGGGAACCCCAGAGAGATCTGCGGCATCTGTAACAGGGCCTGAAGGCTTGGAAGGTACGTTAGGAGAGGCGGACCGGAGACAAGATGCATGACATTTGTTACTCCACCCTACTATGGACCCTGTAAGCCAATCAACGTGTGGGTTATGTTCCAGTAACCAGGGATAACCAAGAATGATGGGTAACTGAGGTGAGTCAATGACGTGGAAGGTGTACTGTTCAGAGTGGTTACCTGACACGAGGAGGCCTAGAGGTGGAGTACAGTGAGTCACACGACAGAGCAGACTGCCGTCTAAGGCAGTCTGCAGGCTCCGCTCCTCTGATGCCAATCTCCTGTCCATCCCACATAGGACCAAGCACCGGACGTGGGGTGACAGAGCCTTCTCCATATCTGCCCCCTCCCTCTTGAACTCTCTCCCCAAACTCATCCGAGACTGCACTGATCTTTCCTTATTCAAATCGCAAATCAAAACCCACCTGTTCAGAACTGCTTTTAATGTGTGATTGTTTGTTTGTTTGTTTTATTATCAGGGTCCGAGCTAATTCATAAAGTCCCTATTTATTTGTTTTACCTGTATTTTAGCTATTCTTATTTATTTATTTTTAGCTTTTAGGATGTTTTAATTATGTGAAGTGTCTTTGAGTATTACGAAAAGCGCTATATAAATTAAATGCATTATTATTATTATTATTAAGGCGTTGGCATGCAGGGGAGCCTCGAGGGGTACCAACCGTAGCTGCTCTCCCAGCCCTCGATCGAAGCTCTCATCTGCTCCTGAATTGATAAATACCGCAAGCTCCAGGGAAACAGCAGGGGAAGATGGGAGGACGTGAGGAAGAGGCTCGGCTCACCAGTAATCTTCCTACTGGCGAGTCTGATCTTTTGACGGGCACCTCGCCAGGAAGTGTCCCGGCTGTCCGCAGTAAAGGCACCTCCCCTCCTTTAGTCGACAGTGGTGCTCATCCAAGGAGAGACGAGTACGGCCCAACTACATGGGTTCCTCCCATCTCCCAGGGGCCCCTGTGGGGTCGGCCTGGCGGTTCCAACCAGGGCTAGGGTGTAGGTCTGGCAGACGTGGTGGAGAAGATTGCCTCCAGGAACCGGGAGGTCTCCTCTCGGCCTGGCGTCTCTCACTTCTCTCGTGCAGCTGGTTATCTATCCTGGTAACCAAGGCATCAAGGTCCGTAGGGAGGTCGAGAGGTGCAATCTGATCCTTGATGTCCTCAGAGAAACCACTCAAGAAGGCGTCTGAGAGGGAGGGGTCGTTCCATTGACTGTCCGCTGCCAGGGTGTGGAAGTGGATTGCATAATCAGCAGCCCGGCTGCTCCCCTGTGGGAGAGTCAGAAGTTCCCGGGCCGACCCTCGGCCCGAGGTTCGGTGGTCGAACACCCTTCTTAAGGCTCCGGAAAGTCAACAAAAGAGAGGCAACTAGCAGCCTGATGGTCCCACTCTGCTGTAGCCCATTCCGCGCCCTCCCCGAGAGGTTAGTAATGAGGAACGCCACCCTGGACCGTTCGGTGGGGTAGGACGAGGGCTGGAGATCAAAGGTCAGGACGCACAGAGAAAGGAAGGAGAGACATGTGGCAGCGTCGCCATCATAACTCTCGATCTGCGGAACTCTGGGCTTGGGTTGCGGGTTAGGTGAAGGCCCTGGAGCCACTGGGGCCGGTGAGTCTGGCGGTGTTGGTCCAACTGGAGACCGAGAGCTGAAACGCAACTGTTCCATCTGGAGTTGGAGATCCCGCATCTGTTCCATCATGGAAATCTGAAAAACACTCTGACGGTCGTGGAGCTCCTGGATCCCGCTGGTCAACCCGGAGAGCAACTGCTCGTGGTCGAATCGACGTCTTTCCTGCGTCTGGAGAGCTGAGCGCATGACAATGTCCTCTGCTGAGCCAGTCATGGCCAGATTGTACTATCACACGGATGGTAGGGTAAAGCTCAGGCACAGATAGTATAGGCAGGAGTTCAGGTCCGTGAAAGAAAACAAATTTTGACAGAGAAAAAAACACATGTAAAACTCAGGCTGAAAGGTGAAGTCACAAAAAAGACTAAAAACAATCGGGCAGGGGACAAGGGAAAGAATGGGAGGATATATAAGGGGGGAAACCACAGGTGTAGGGCATGAGTAATCAAGGAGGCAGAGGAGTGGCTGAGGGCAGGTGAAGGGAATGAGCAATCAACAGACACTGGGGAGACAGACAGAACTAATAGGGTTTTACACACCCGACTGCCACAAGTGGTCCCTCTCCCATTTTAAACTTGTAATGCACATACATTTACATGGTGTACAAATGACATACAAAAGGAAAGAAGAGTGTTCTTATTGCACGCTAAATGACCTGTTGTGTCATTCATACGCCATTTGGTAAGAGTGTGCAGGTTTGTTTGACCCATCTACCTTCCCCATGCACTGCCTGCTCTGTGTGGACTACCTTACCCTTTATACTACGTCAGTTGGGTGTCTAATAGTGACACAAGTGGGGGACATTTGGAGATGAGATCCAAGGTCCCGAGAAGATGATTCTTTGACTTTTCCTCCAGCATTTTTGGTGAAGATTGAAATGTCCTGGAAACTATTAGATGGATTGACATGAAATGTGGCTCTGACATTCATGACCCTGGATGAAGTGTAATAAATGCGTTCATCCTCTGACTTTTCATCTAGTGGCATCATTCAGGTCAACATTTCAATTTGTCCAATACTTTGGTTTCTGACCAAATACCTGCAGAACTAATGACATTCCCATCAGCCTCAGCAGTAATGTGTGTAGTATTAATTAGCTAGTGTTAGCAAGCTAATTAAACTAAGATGGTGAACAAGGTAAACATTGCTTTGAAAAAATCAGCATATTAACAATTCAGATGTAACCTTAAACATTCTACGGTTAGCATTTAGCCAGTATGTCTTGTTTTTTGGACTATTTTATTTATTTGGATATATTTTGGAGTATTTTCACAATGTGGTTTTGAGAGTTTTAAACCACAATATCAGTGTTGCACTGCATATTTTACTGAATACATTTAGGTCTTACACTCTTCCTCCTCATCACTGCACAGTGATTGGAAACATAATCTAAATGAAAATTGTGCTATGAAACTATTTCTAACCTGATTTTCAACAATGACTTCAAAATAACAGCCTCCATTGCAGAAATGATTCTCTCTCTCTCTGTTTCCCTGCCACACAGAAACAAACACACACACAGACACACTGAAACACCATCCCCCGCTCCCTCTCCTCTTTGCTGCTTCTATAATTCAAATTCTGTCATGCTCGTTCCAGACTGCTGGCTCCAGTTTCTCTCTCTCTAATTCTCTCTCTCTCTCTCACTAGGAAAATAAAAGAGAGGGTTGAAAAAATCTCTGTGAGGGACAAAGTTCACAGAACCACACACAGACGAATACGCCATGTTGAACTAAACAGCAAATTCTTGCAGGAACACTAAGCATCATCTGCACTCTTCTCCTCACTCTACAGATCTTTTTTTCATTAACTCTTTTACATTTTTTTATTCTCCCTCATCTTCTTTAATAGTAAATCATCCACTTCAAGAGCACATCTCTGTAGTATTGGAGCTCTAAAAGATTGAATCCTACACTTACCATAATGCAGCTTGATATAATCTATTTGTCAGAGCTACCATGTCTGCTAAACGCCCATGATCAGCATTATTTTTGTCAGACTTCTCTTGAGAGGCTCTGGAGGAGTTGTATAATTTCTCAAGTATACAACTGTTGTCAGAGGCCGTCTATTACTAGTCAACTCATCTTGATGTGTGAGACCTTTAACCTTAAAAGGATGACTTTCACAACACCTCGAGGACTGATCACATATGTGAGATGCTCCTTTACCTTAATTTCTGTCCAAATAGCAGACAGGGACAGTGTTAGCCTCCTGTGTCACACTAGCATTTGGAAGTGCATTCTGTTTATTTGCTCTTATACCATACAATACACTATTATAACACAAACCCTGGCTTATTTCCTCCTACTCCCATACCATACCATTCCAAATAAAAAAATACTTCACTGCTGTGCAGCGGTAATACAGACACAGAAAAACAAGTAAACTTATTTTTAAATAGCACTTTTAAAAATAGTGCAAAAAAAGAAGCACTTTTACAGAAAGAGAATACTAAAGTGAAACACAATGCTCCCAGTGACAATTACAACATGATTAGAAGGCTGTGTTACATTGTCACCATCTGAACCATTTGACCCTCAAATTTAGATTTCAGTGCTTCACTTCATCAATTTACATGTGAGAGTCATTGTCATATCATAGAATATTGTTTATTAGAAGATTATACAATTTATATATAATTGTATCTTAACTGAAAAAAGTCTAGATCACGTATAGCACCAGTTAGCAGTTGTTTTGGAACTTTCAATCATCAATCACAATACCTTTATCTGCAGATTTTAAACCAACAATAAGAAGTTCATGCTGGAAAAGGTGTTCAGAAAAAAATCCTGAGCATGCTCAGAAAAAAAGGACCTGAGCGTCCTTGGAGATGGAAAGCTGATGGACATAATGTCCTCTTCCAAGTCTGATGATGACTCCGACACCTGATTGGCAGGAAAACCCTCACATACTGTGGTAAACTCGCCATTGATCTCTCAGGGTAATTGAATCATAATGGCACATTTTCAATGTCCTGGCCCGGCCCGGTTCATTGCCTCCCTCGCTCTGATGATGCAACAGCAACAAGATAAATGGTTCCTTTAGTCACAGCAAATGTCATTAAGGGCCAGGGCAGCCATGCAATTGTTTCATATCTCGAAAATCCAACAAATGTTCTATATTCACACGGACTGGGTGGATTGGTGAAGAGGGAGCTGAGCCGGAAGGCAAAGCTCTCCATTTAATGGTCGGTCTACGTTCCAACCCTCACCTATGGTCACGAACTGGGTCGTGACCGAAAGCACGAGATCTCAGATACAAGCGGCCGAAATGAGCTTCCTCCGTAGGGTGGCCGGGCTCAGCCTTAGAGATAGGGTAAGGAGCTCGGACATCAGCGGGGAGCTTGGAGTCGAGTCGCTGCTCCTTCGTGTCGAAAGGAGTCAGCTGAGGTGGTTCGGGCATCTAGTCAGGATGCCTCCTGGACGCCTCCCATTAGAGGTTTTCCGGGCACGTCCAACTGGTAGGAGGCCCCGGGGAAGACCGAGGACACGCTAGAGGGATTATATCTCTCGGCTGGCCTTGGAACGCCTCGGGATCCCCCAGAATGAGCTGGAAAGTGTTGCGGGTGAGAGGGAAGCCTGAGTCGGCCTGCTGAACCTGCTGCCACGCGACCCGACCCCGGATAAGCGGCTGATAATGGATGGATGGATGGATGGATTGTCTTGAAATATATCTAAAAGTAAGCACTTCCTTAGCCATAACCCGAAAATATTTCCTTTTTGATATTTGTCTTTTCTTCCTTTGCAACTCTCAACTGTTCCTTTTGGATTAACGAAATACCTCTGAGAGATTAAAGAATTACTGCTGTAAGGTTCAAACCTTACCATAATGTTCAATTTAACTGTGATCGATGGCCCTCATCAATGGAGAAGGCAATGTCAGGATGGTAAGTATGCACAGGGGGGGGGGGGGGGGGGGGCATGTAGAAAAGTGAGCTGGTGATCTGGTATGCAGAACCTCACTGTATCCAGTTAATGGTCAAGGCTCAGGTCCATACTGCCTCCATGCCTGTGGCAACAGTGAAGCTCCAATGCACTGGTTGAGGAAACTTGGTGCACATCCTGAGAAAAAATGCCCAAATACCTTGGGGGAAAGCCACTGACCAGGTGCTGAATGAAGTGGCAGAGCACATTTACCATTTAGCCATCAATAGCAGCAAGCATCTCCACTCACCTATGAATCATTTGATGTTCATACAAGCAGGTGAACTCCATCAACCACAGTCCAGGGTGACAACATGTCCGCCCCTACAGGAAATGACTGTCATCTTCATGTGGAACCAGGGAGGGAACTCAAGTTCCATGTCACCATTACACCAACATCACTGAGCCCTGACATGGTGCTGCTGTCAAATGACTATGCCCAGAGAAGACCAGAATGACTAGCCCCACCAGAGAAAGAGGGACAAAATACCAACCGTGCCTATGTCTTTTGTCCATGTCGGTAATGAGTGTTTCTCTCTAAACATGTGACAGTGTGCAGCATTATCCCCATGCTTAAACAATGCATTGTTTTTAGTTATTACTGCCATCAGATAATGGATACATTTCATTATGGCATGATTACTGAAAATTATATTTGGTGTCTTTATTTTACAGTTGTGTTGAGCTATGCCTTTTTCATTGTCCAATATTTTGACAGTATGAACACAGTGGGTGTCTTTTTCAGGTAGACAGACCAACACACTAAACTCTAAAAATGAAGATTATCTGATAATACCACTGTAAACCAAACAAATTGGAAAGTAACTTAAACTGAAGGGATCCTTAAATTTGGCTTATAAAATCTGTTGCATTAAAATCCTTGAAGGGAGAAATCTTGAAGTGGCGTTGACATGCTGCTAGTCTTAAATTTGTTTGTAGACAAACTCGAAGAGGTGGGTGCAGAAATCTAAAAACCTTCCCAAATAAAGTAAAACATGTCTGCATGGTTATATACCATGGGAGTAAGTGAGAAAATTATTATTTGCGAGAAAAAACGGTTCTATGGGGCTTTCGATAGCCCTCCCTGCAGAGAAGGGGAAATAAGGTGATAAAAAAAAACAATGATACGCTCGACCAGCTTTGTTTGTTGTACAAAACAAGAAGAGATCTTGTTCTTCCTGTACACATTTTCCATCTTCAAACTCTAGATTGTGGCTAACTGTTCTGAATAGATTTGTGCTAACAGAATCGTTAAAACCGTTTCTGCTCAAATAAACCAACAGCAGTCCTTATTCAGATACAGAAGGCGAGCAAGGAAAGGAGACAAAGCAGGAGGACTGTGAGCAGAATGTTTTCAGGCTTCTTTCTATTCCACTGCTACCCTCCCTCTTTCCATCTACCCTCCTTATGCTGGAGACACACAGAAAACACAGGCTATTTGAAAAAATTGAGGCAAAACGGAGATACACAAAGACAGCGCTTGCTCCCTCCATCGCCAGCTTACTAATCGGCGTCTTTGCTGTGCTCGATGCATCCCTGTCGCCCGTTACGTGGCAGCATTACCATGGCGACAGGGGTCTGAGTAATCATTTGTGCAATGACCCCTATTCTCCAGAGGGAAGACGGAGGTCTGGAGGAGCTGAGGGGGGAGGAGGCTAGAATGAGAGCAGAGCCAGCAAAAGCAGAGGAAGGGAGGAGAGGAGAGGAGAGGAAGGGGGGGTGGGGGCTTGCAGAGCAAAGCAGCTAGATCCAGACAGAAACAAATAGGAAAAAATAACTTATTTTTCTTGGCAGCAGGGAAAAAAACTTTAATGTTTTTATTTAACGAACAGAACTTTCTCAAAAAGAGGGGACAGGGAGATCGCAAGCTCAAGATGAACTAGGATTCAGTCAATTGTAATGTGGGATGATAAATGCTGGACTAGAAAATGGACTACAGGCGGAGGTCGAGAAAGGATAAAAGAAATGTATTAGTGTTGAGATATTTTGACTGGCTAACATTGTCATAGAGTTGCTGCTATTACGGCAAATAAGGACCATGTCTAAAATAATTGCAGTCCCAGATCACTGCAATTACTTTTATTTGTTATAGCTGGTTGCCAGAGCTAGAAAAATACATCCAAATGTGGAATGAACGACTGCTTATATTTCAAGTACAATGTTTCACTTTTATTAGAAAATCTCTCAAAAGAGCAACACATGAGGATTCATCCACTGCTAAAAAAATAGTCCCCAAACAATCCACCTTTTCCTCTTAAGTTCTTAAGTCACATTTGCCTACTACAGAGAGCAGCTCTTTTAGGAAATGTATGGGCCTTTTAAAGAAGGTAAACTATATTGTGAGTTATTTTAACACTTAAATCTTTAGTAAAGAGTAAATGGACTGTAGGTGTTTCTAGTCTTCCGACCACTCAAAGTGCTTTAACACACTTGTAATCATTCACCCATTAATACACTAATGGCAGCAAGGTAACACCTGCCATCAGAACTAACTAACATGCATACATTGTAGGCAAAGCTATGGGAGCAATGTGGGGTTAGGACACAACGACATGGAGCGGGGGATCGAACCAACAATTATCTGATTAAAGGACGACCCTGCTCTACCACTGAGCCACAGTCGCCACAGTAGGACCAATGCTCCATAGACCAGATAGGTAAGTCAGAAAGTATCAGCATTGTTGGTTTTGGCCTTTTCATGATTAATAATTGGTTCTTAACAATAATATAATTCACAACTTAAAAGTGTATTCTTATGGCTGGAATGTGCTCATTCAAAACAAATTTGTACAACGTGTGGTGCGGCCACATGGGAAATTAAAAGTATCCAAAGCTGATCCAAACAGCCACACGTGACATGAAGGAAATGAAAAAACAAGAGCTAGTGAGAGCAGTTCAATTCCTGGCTCCTTTATCAGCACCTCACAGCAGTGTGAATGTTGGATGGTGGGTTTGTAAAGTCTTTCAAGGATAAATGTTACACTAAATCTTGTCTTTGTGGAAAGCACTGACATAGGTTGAAAGGTTCGTTGCATGGCATTCTGACCTCCAGGGTGCGGACAAGTGGGAATAGTTGCACTTGGGACCACTAAAGTCTTGTCGCTGAGGTGTGGCAAAGCATGCAGCGACTGCCAAATGGCAAAGTGAGCAGGATTTTCAGGCTGGGTACATTTACTCCTTCAAAGGGTATTAAATGAGCGGATGTGATTAGCCATTACTGCAGCTCGCCATCATTAAAACTCCACCTGCCGATACTGTAGCTCTCCTACTAATGATGTATTCATCCTGCTCTTGCCTCTTTGCAGCTTGTGACATGTGTTGCTCCAGGGTTGTGGTCGTGCCTTTTGTCAATACAGTAACTAATATCAGACAAACCCATATTGGGTTTGTGCTACCAATTGTGCTGGTTCTTACTGACTGATATTATTCAATTCAATTCAGTTTATTTTGTGTAGCCCAAAATCACAAATTACAAATTTACGTACACATGTATGTACACATACGACATCCCTGTCCCAGGACCTCACATCAGATCAGGAAAAATTCCCCAAAAAACCTGAAGGGAAAAAAGGGAAGAAGTTTTCAGGAGAGCAACAGAGGAGGATCCCTCTCCCCGGATGGACATAAGCAATATATGTCATGTGCACAGAATGAACAGTGTTACAACACATTCAATGAATATTACAGAAATGATGATTAATGAGTAGTAGGCATGGACCACGATGCAGATTTCCACAATCCATGTAAACAGAAGGAGGTAGAGAGGAGGGGCATCAGCAGGGCCATGGCAGGAGGCAGGGCCACGGAGGCAGGAGGCAGGCCCATTATGCAGGAGGCATCGTGAAAGAGGCAGCGCGAATGAGGCATGAGGCCAGGAGCTCAGTGTATCCTAAGATATCCCCCAGCAGCCTAGGTCTATAGCAGCATATCTAGGGGCTGGACCAGGGCAAACCTGATTCAGCCCTAACTATAAAAAGAGGAAAGTCTTAAGTCTACTCTTAAATGTGGTGACTGTGTCTGCTCCCCGGACTGAAAGTGGAAGCTGGTTCCATAAAAGAGTAGCCCCGCAGCTCTCTAGTAATAATAATAATAATAATACATTTATTTATATAGCACTGTGGTGGCTGGGGCGTGGTTATGCTCAGCTGCGGGGGGTGTGGGGGAGTGATTCGGGGAACAGGTGCCGGGGAGAGGCCTAATTGGCCTCAGCTGCAGCAAATCAATGCCAGAGTGACACTTCCTTATATATGGTGCACACAGGTGGAGGCGAGAGAGAGGGGGAGCAGAGACACAGTCTGGACAATAAAGAATATTCCGAAACATATTCAGTTGTATGCTCATCCTTTGGTGCTGGAGGGAAGCAACCTGCATGTGACAGCATAGAACCTGTTTACACTGGAGCCAAACGTGGGGCCCCCTTTAACATTTTTTTTAAAAAGCACCCATGGAGAGCATAGAAATGCACCCAGATCTGCCGACCCAGCAAGCTATTGCGCTGGGGCAGATGCTGGCGGGAGTGGCAGCGATGCAGCGGGACCAGGCAGAGGTGAACCGGCAGATCCTGGGGGCGCTCCTGGCCCAAGCAGAGAGGCAGACTCACGCCATGGAACAGCTCGCCTCTGGCACAGCTGTGGCGATGCCGGACCCTTCACACCTTTACGGGGGTTGGCCCTGCATAAAATGACGGCAGCGGACGATGTTTGTGGAGACATTCGAGGCGGTGGCGGAGGCAAGCGGCTGGCCAGCGGCGGAGTGGGCTGTCCGCCTCCTGCCGTTGGTGTGCGTCCTGCCCGGAGTGTCAATTGGTAAACCACCCGGCCATTCCGAGGGTGCCTTTGCGTCCTCTGCCATTAATGGAGGTACCGTTCGAGCGAATCACCATGGACCTCATGGGGCCATTTCACTGGAGTGCACGCGGATATCGCTTTGTGTTAGTCCTCGTGGATTACGCAACGCGATATCCAGAGGCAGTGCCATTGTGCAACATTTCTGCAAAGAGTGTCGTGCAGGCGCTGTTTCAGGTCATCTCCCAAGTCGGAATCCCGAAAGAGATTCTGACTGACCGGGGCACCTACACCTGGGCTGCACGGTGGTGTAGTGGCTAGCACTGTCGCCTCACAGCAAGAGGGCCGCGGGTTCAATTCCCGGTCGGAGCGGTCCTTCTGTGTGGAGTTTGCATGTTCTCCCCGTGGCAGCGTGGGTGCTCTCCGGCTTCCTCCCACAGTCCAAAGACATGCTGCAGGTTAATTGATCTCTAAATTGCCCATAGGTGTGAATGTGAGAGTGAATGGTTGTATGTCCCTACATGTGCCCTCGATGGACTGGCGGCCTGTCCAGGGTGTCCCCTGCCTTCGCCCTATGTCAGCTGGGATAGGCTCCAGCGCCCCCGAGACCCTAATGAGGATAAGCGGTATTGAAAATGGATGGATGGATGGACGGGGCACCTAGTTCATGTCAAGAACACTGAGAACTTTACGGGTAGCCAGTGCAGAGCAGCTAATACAGGAGTAATGTGATCTCTTTTCTTAGTTTTTGTAAGTACACAAGCTGCAGCATACTGGATTAACTGGAGGGACTTAAGAGACTTATTAGAGCAGCCTCAATAAGGAATTGCAATAATCTAGTCTAGAAGTAACAAAGGCGTTGTTTTTCTGCATCACTTTGAGACAAGATGTGCCTGATTTCTTTAATGTTACGTAAGTGAAAAAAATGCAGTCCTTGAGATTTGTTTCATATGGACGTTAAAGGACATGGTATGGAAATGGTCTATTCCTTAATATAGGAATGGTGACCATATAGCAATTATTAAGACTGCACCAATTATCTAGCTGCATCTTATCTAATGATGGGTCAAATGATTGTGAAATAGTTACTTAGGGGCGATGTAGTGTTTCTGTTGGGTGGTTATACACCAGATGAACGACAACTTGGTGTAGGTTCCCGGGCCTTTATTCTCCGCTCCCTTTAACACATGTATCCATTATATGCTGTCTGCTTACTTGCCTATGTCATGCATATCTATGCTCGCTAGGTCTATGTCATGCATATCTATGCTCGCTAGGTGGCACCGTTCTCACGGTGAACATCACATTGCCCTTTTTTTTTTAAAACACATATACCAACATAATGACTATACATTCTGAACCTGGGCTTGCTCTTACATATCTAACAATATGTCGCCTGCCCTATTTACATACTGAACATTATGCTCTTCTAAGAGTATGACAAATCTGTATCACCAGTATCTCTGAACATTTACATTCCACACTATGTTGGGACGCATAACTCAATATAGTGAGATGCATATTGAAAGTTGTGGCAGTGGGGTGTGGTTAGGCTCAGCTGCAGAGGGGAGGGAGCGGGGGGGTGGTTCAGGGAACAGTGCCATGATGTGTAATCCGCCTCAGCTGGGGTCAATTAAATGTTTGTCTCTTCAATATAAGAGTAGGTCGTGGCTGGAGAACGGTGAGCAGACGCTGTCCGAGCGTTCGGAAGCAGAAAAATACAGCCGGTTACTTGTGAAATATCATGTGTTGCACTCTTTTATGCTTCGCCGGAACTCACACTTGTTACAAAAGTATATTACAAACATTTTCTAAAGGGAAATCCCCTATCTTCTAAAACTTCAGGCTACATCATTCCCTTTGAATTCAAAACAGTTCACATTAGTGTCCTAGCGTATAGTCCTGTAGGTAGGTGGGAGGACATCTGTTGTGCATTGAGGGGTATCTAGGTGTTGTTGTGACTGTAAAGGCATCACTGTAATCACAATCATCATTATCATCATCAGGATCTGGTGGGATGTCCAACAGTTCTAAAGAGATCTTCTTGAAGAATGAAGCATTCCTGACAATGAAGTGTCCATTTCTGTACGGCTTACTGTTGTATGGTGTGGTGAGCTTATTGCGCTTGGGTTGACGATGAAGCACAGTGTCACCTGGAGTGAGAGTGTGTGGGGTAGCGTTATGAGTCTGCATGAGATTTCATTTTGGCTTCAGCCTTATAGTCCCTTGATCTCACTTCAGAGTCTGAACATTTGCTTACAGTGTGAGTGAATGAAGGAATCTTTGTGTACAGCTTGCGTTGGAACAACAGTTTGGCACGGGAGCTTTCTGTTGTGCTGTGAGGTGTGGATCGATACTCATGTAGAAAAATGTTCAGTTGTTGTTTCCAGGGAATTCCCTGTGTTTCGGCCACACAAATGCGGAATGGTACACGTCAATGTGGTTGGCATGTAGGTTTAATGTCAGGATTTATGTGTAGCTTTACCTGAAAGTCTTTCAGTTTTCCGATGCCTTGAAACGGTTCAGGATTACTTTCAACCAGCTCATCTGCGACTGTGCAACACTGTCGTGTGACTGATACTGCTGTGACTATTTTAATAAGTCCCAGTGCTTTCGATGTTTTACAGCTGAGAACGTTGAATCCGTCTCCTTTTATTACAAAGAATGTGCACGTTGTCTTTTCATGTCCTTTTTCCACACTGCATTTGAAAACACCACTGACCGGCAATGGCACTTTGGGCAGGAAAGGGTAGATCTTTGTGCTTGCGGGGCTTAGTTGAGGACATGGCGTCAGTTTCTCAAAACCTATTTTGCTTATACATTTTGCTGAGGCTCCTGAATCAATTAAAATTAGCATGCTACTGCCATTTAACTTGATGTGTGTCTGTGGCAGCTCTGATATTTTGTCAGCATCAACGAAACAAACACATAGGCGTCATCACTGCTGGGAGAGTTGTGTTCCATTTCTTCACCTTGTGTATTTGTTATGTGATGGACTTTTTTAAAGTGTTGGTTAGCCTTGTACTGTGGTTGTTTTGTGTTAATGTCTTTAGTTTTAGAACAAAATTGTTTTGCAAAATGGTTTAGCTTACCACAGACTCTGCATTGCTCGCTTCTAGCAGGGCATTCACCCTCATGAGGATATTTACCTCCACAGTTCCTGCACCTGTTGTCCGAACGTCGTTTTTCTGACCATCGGCTGTTGTTTGGATGTCTCTGCATAGTCTTTTGGTCCAACTGGCTGTTGTGCCTCTTTCAATGCCAGTCGCTTGCATTTCAGACAGTTCCAGTGTTCTTCCATGATCTAGAAGCTCTTCTAGGCCAAGTTCAGGCTCCCTTAGCGCTTTCCTACGCAGCCTGGATGATGCACAGCTTTGTATGATTTGCGTTTTAATCTCTGCTTCGACATTTGCAAACTCAGTTCTTAGCTAACATCCTTAGCCTAGTGTGATAACTGTCCACATTTTCTCCTGGTTCCTGTACATTTTTTCTGAAAAGGTATACTTGATAGGCCTACTGTATGTTTTTCAAACTTCTGCTTGGTCTCTGCATATATGTCATCTGCTGCTGCTAGTGTGTCGTGGATATCATGCACTTGTTCTCCTGCTATATGTATCAATAATGCTTTGAGCCTAGCATCTCCACCGATGTTCATAGCAGTGGTGTAATTTTCAAACCTTTGCATCCATTTATTCCAGCGAGGTCCAACTGAGCCAGCGTCGGTTTCTATGTCGAAAGGTGGGAGCGCAGCGGTGTTTACTGCCATGCTTGCTGCAGTGTGCCGACTGCCATTCACGTCCGTCTGTTAGCTTCGCTAGCTTGACCTAGCGTTAGCGTTAGCCTCACTCACCCGCGTGTCCGTTTTTCGCCTCTTTTTTTTTTGCTTGAGAAACAAAGAGAAAGACGCAGTAATTGGGTTGATTCTTCAAGGTATTTTTCCGTTTACTCCTCGTCACCAATGTAGTGTTTCTGTTGGGTGGTTATACACCGGATGAACGACAACTTGGTGTAGGTTGCCGGGCCTTTATTCTCCGCTCGCTTTCACACATGTATCCATTATAGGCTGTCTGCTTACTCGCCTATGTCATACATATCTATGCTCACTAGGTGGCGCTGTTATCACCGTGAACATCACAGGCGATACTATGATCAAGAAGGTGGTTCATCAGGGCTAGGCTCAGACACTGCACACTGGTTGTGCTGATCGCTGTCAATTCCTTATTTGTTGTAATATTTCAACTGAATAATTTGTGGTAGTGGTGCTCTCCTCTGATTCTAAGGGGTAATTGTGACTCAGTGGACAGAGCGGGTTGTCCTTAACCACAGGGATTGCTGACTCAATTAGTGACTATCTGGTGAACCTAGTGGAGCATTTAGCAGCTAAAGAGACAGATATTTACCCCATGAGTTGGTGTTGACCAACAGAGCTAAAAGGAGAGTGAATGTTCAGCTTTATTGCGTGACCAGTAACACAACTCTGTGTAAATAAGCAACTTCTTGCATGTGTACCACTTTATAAGGTGATTATAGTCAGATGTTTTTTTTTGTAGCTACACTACTTTATGCAGTGGTTCTCAAACTGTGGTATTACAGAAAATGCAGAAAGACCTTTATTGAGAACTTCACATATTACCAAAGTACGCGGACATAAAACTAAGTCATTAATAAATACCTTTGTGTAAATGTTTACATTACGGCATTAACAGGTTACGACGGCCAAGATTCTTGGAGACTCGCCACGTCCTATCCGTGAGATCGGCTTTGCTGCTGTTGCCCTTCAAAACAAAATACTGATCTAAGCTTAACATTGAGCATGAATTGACGTGGCCATATCAATTGAAGTGACCATATCAAGTCTGCAAAAAAAAAGATCTGTATTGGAAAGAAGGCTCATTGCAGCCACTAATACTGAAACAACTTGATGGCTCACTCATATCTGCACTAATTTTGTTTGTTTTTTGCACAGGTTGCACGTTATTGTTGTTTTGAAAATATATGCAGTGTAAAACTCAGTAAAACTCTTAATTGCCAAATATTTGAACTTGTTTTGTTTAGAAAATTAACCTGTGAAAAACAAGATAGATAGATATCAAGATATTCACAAGAGAAATGTACCAGATGGTGATAGCACATTAATTCAGGACATGCATGACAAAACATGTGTTGTATTCTATCAGATCATATCCTATAATGTGTTATTATAGTCATCCTTTTGGTTATTGAAATCTGTTTTTTGTTTTGTCTTTGAACGTCCCTTTACAGATCACATTGGAAGCCGCCATGGTTGTTGTGGTGATATGGTCCACATATTGTCCCTGTGCTTCAGGAAGAGCCCCATTTGGTGGTGGTTCTTTCTCAAATGTTTTAGTGCCTTAAACTAAAAGATTGGGTCATTACATGTTTGGTACACAGACAGACAGCAATCCAAAATAGGTTATGATTGGTTTAATATTATAAGGAAGTGGAGGCATTTTCAAGTACACAACTTAACAGTCTTTGTTTTATTTGAACAGGGTCTGTTGATGAGATGGTGATTCATAGACCACAATTACAGGGAAAGTTGGTGTGGAGTCAGCTATCAAATCCAGCCTATATATTAATGTGAGTAAACCTCATGAATATATAGGGTGCACAATTCTCTCACAATTGCAGGTGTTAGTGCTAATAAGAATGCACGAAACTCTCAATTACAGCCTCAGTTATTATGATATGAACATAACTGTTGTTGTAGAACAGATTGACTTGCTCTCGCATTGAACCGATGGAGCCAGATCTTCAGCATTTTGTTTTGGTTTCACTGTCTCAACACTAGAAGCCAAGAGGCATTGGACCTGACACTGGATTGTTATAAACCCTGATATATTCTGGTATTGTAGAGCCCCTTCCTGACCTGGGTGTGGTGCCTGTTGGAGACAAATTGCGAGACATTTGGATACAGCTATGGATCTGAACAATTCTTTATGGACTTTAGAAACTCACGATGGTGATTAAATAAAATTTGGACTTGTGCCCTTTGGATCTGTTTTATTATACCAGTGCCCTCTTGAGGCTACTAGGGAAACTATGAAACATCCAAATGCCCCATAATTCCCTCACCTGCCTGTGCAGCAGTGCCACTTTGAGAGCATAAATGTGTCTCATGGTCTCTCTGAGAACAGGGAACAGTCTGACTGCCCCTTGTGGGTCCAAGAATGACCACCAAGAGTGTCTGCCAGCAGGTTAAGGGAGGCATGTCCTCAGCAACAAGGCCTGACAGCCCTCATTCTTAAAGGAACCAAACTCCAGTCAGAGGTGAGGCCACACTGTAAAAGAGCCATAAATATCACAGGCCAGCTGGCCATCAGCGGGCTGGAGTGGTATGACTTTGCACACACTGTTTTCCCAGTTCTTATCCCTCTGTCTGGAGGGATAAGAACACCGTTCGCCAAATGTTTTATTACGACAACTATTTAGATGTGTTTTTCAAGTCCAAACATTGGGTAGCTTATGTGCTTTCTGACTCTTGTGAGAATGGAGACAAGATGACAGATAGGTCTGTCCTCTAGACGGAAACGATGACATTAGCCAATCATCTTGCTGCTATCTCATTTAAATATGACTGTCTCTCTACCTTCAGTTCATTCATGCTGCTGTTACGCATCCATCCACCTCCCCATCTCCGCCCAGTCTTCACGGATCCATCAGCTTCATCAACTCATCATTCTATCAGCTCATCACCACCAGGTCTGTACTCCACGGGGGGATCTATCCCGTTGCTGATCGGGGCGTCGGCCCTCAATTGCAAATCTCCCCGTAGAATCCAAGCGCCAAAGACTTCATCATTTCATATCATCCGTTAACAATAAACATGTATCCTTTCTTTATCTAACTGGTCTCTCCCTGATTGAAGTATAAATGTTTGATGCGAGGGTCTGTGTGTCTTTTACTTAAATTTAAATGAAAATAGCATCAATTAAAAACAGCATAGCATCAATTAAAACCCCTTTGTCAGCCTCGACTCCATCTCCAGATTTTTTTATTATTGACTCTCACTGGGAAGCCTTAAACTGACCAGGTGGAGGCGATAAAGTATCGTCATGGTCAGGGTGAGGGACAGCAGCTGCACCACATGAGGTAAAGTTCTACTGACACCAGCCGTTTTTGGCTTCCTTCCCAGTCGTTCCAGACAAAGGAACAGCCTCCTTTTTAGGATGTCTTAAGCCTTTTCGGAGTTAAATATCCTCATTTTTAAATGAAGACTGCAGACATAGGTGCTCCCACGAAGAATTTTGAAAGTGGCACATTCCTCTCTTCTAGTCGCTGTAACCCAGCGAGCTTGCAATCCGGTGGAAAGTTGTGGAAACATTGTGGATGCATTGGCTTTTGGTTGGCACAAAACAGATCAATACAGTGACTTTTGCAGCTTGATTGTGCCATGGTTTAGCAATATTTCTCAATGGGAGCGGTTGTTGTAATTTTTCTTTATTGGGGTGCTTCGGACCCAGACATACCCTTACACTGTCTAGAGAGTAAAGTTTAGCTTAATTGGTTTAGTATTTTGTTTGTTTCTTTTATGTTATCGTGATAGGCCAGCACTCCATTTTGTTTATTGTTTTGGCCTTTGGATCACTCTGGACAGAAGCTTCACCTCTGTAAATAATTTGAACATTGCTGTATCCAGAAATGTAATCGTTAATTGTTGCATTCATCTGCTTCCTGTTTCTGAGTTCTTATGTTACGCTCCCAGACCCCTAGATTGGGGCGTAACATAAAGTGGGGGTTCGTCCTGGATTTGAACTCGGGACATCTCGCTATCCGGAAGTTGATTCTGGACAAACCCTTGATTTATGTTACATCTAGTAAAGAGGAGCAGCTGCGCCCCATAAAAGTAAGAAAAGTCAGACTACAGTCTTCTGAAATTATCCCATGGTATTGAAAAAATAGATGTGGAGGCTGGAGACAGAACGCTGCTGCTGTCAAAATGATGTTACCAGACTTCCGGAAATCCAAACATTTGTAAAACACTGTACCAGTCAGCAGCAGACAAACTCCAGGTCGAACCCACGACTCCAGCCAGTCAGAGAAAGAAACCTAAATTGATGCAAAAGATCCTCACAAGACAGCACTAATTCTCACACAAAACGCAGCCATACAAAACAAATAAATAAAAAAAAATACGGCCAGGGTTGTAACAAGGGGCGGTAGGGAAGTAATCTTCCACTGCACAAGACCTAGCCACCACAATAGAGAAGTAGGAGGCGCCAGCCAACCCTTATAGGAAGTAACTGAGTTCAGTTACTATCTGGGTAGAGCCATTGCCTAACCCTGCAGGGGTCAAAAAGACAGAGGTTATTTAATTATTTTGTATGCAATCTATTCATTATTATCCTTTCTTTTTTTTTCTTGGAATGAGCACCATTTGATGTTTGTTGTTCTTTCTTTGTTGTATGTACACTGTACCTGAATGGCCCCTGCTGATGCGTCCCGCCCCCCCTACTCTCTAACGCCTTCTGTTTCATGGATTGTGGCGGTCCATTCATACATTCTATCATATTTATTGAATGTGTTTATGTAACTCTGTAATGCTGTTCATTCTGTACACATGACATCTATTGTGTCTGTCCATCCGGGGAGAGGGATCCTCCTCTGTTGCTCTCCTGAAGGTTTCTTCCCTTTTTTCTCCGTGAAAGGTTTTTTTTTCTATTTCTTGGGATTTTTTCCTGGTCCGATGTGAGGTCCTGGGAGAGGGATGTCGTATGTGTACAGATTGTAAAGCCCTATTGTAAATTTGTAATTTGTGATATTGGGCTATATAAAATAAACTGAATTGACAAAAAAAAAATTGACAAAGAAAGTGTCTGTATGAAAATACATATAGTTATGTTGTTTAAAACTAAATTTAAAAAAAAGTGAGTTCAAAAAAAAAAGAAAAGAAAAAGGTTAGACATCCTGCATACCACATCAAGGAGCACGGGGACATGTAGACGTTTCAACCCTCGACCTGAAAGAACTACATAATCTCTTGGGAACAATAAAGGTGAGAATAAATCCCCACTGCGGTCACTACAAAACAGCAAGCAACTGAAGTACGTTGACAGGGCAGTTAGTTTGCTAACTCTTCTGAGTTTAATGCAAGCAGCAAAGCTGTCTTTAATGACAGTACCTTCAGAGACGAGCACTCCAGAGACTCAATGGGACCCTTCAACAAGGTCTCAAGCACCAATGGCAGTTCCCACTGTGGAGAGGAGGCACACATCAATGGGTGTTGTCCCTTGACACCAGGTCGCCAAAGCGCTTGGGTCAGGAAGACCTGGCTGCTGCATACACTTTAACAGTGGCATGAGACGTCCCCCGGTCCACCAAAAAAGGAGAGAATATACCCAACTGCACAGGACAGAGGATCTAGCCTCTTTTCCTCACACTAGTGTTGGAACCCTGACACTTTGATGGTGTTATTGCCTCCTTGATGGTCTGCTTAATCTGTACAGACAGTCCAGCCTCCTCAGGCTGTCCCCCTCAGGAGCCAAGCCTGGAGAGGATGTCCCCCGCCTCACGAGACAGAGCCCCTGGAACTGGGAAATTGTCATTTAAACCTGGGGCTACCAGAATGACCGACAACTGCTCCTACCTCACTCTGCAGCAGGAGACGGACAAGGTAGAATGTCGAAGAGGAGTGAAGCAACTTTTTTTGTCCATGGCACGTGTGAAAATACATTTACTCCCAGTGGTGGATCATCCTGCATGGAAGGGAGAACCATATCGGGCAGTGGGTGTTGCGTCGATTAGCAAACAGATCCACTTCCACTTTCCCAAAACGGATCCACATCTAGGTCACCACCTCGGGGTAATGCCTCCACTTGTCTCCTAGTGGTTCACCTCTCAGCGTTAGGTTGGCACCGCTGTCCTCCAGTCGAAAGATATGGAGAGCCTTCAGAGACAGCAGGTGCTCTGAGGCCCACAACCATAGGCTCTCCGCTATCCTGAAAAGCACAGCAAATGAAATGGCGGGCTTGTGTTTTTACGAATTGTGCCATTGAATGGTTGAAAAAACTATTCTCAAAGAGGTTCCTTACTAACAGCTTTCCTCAAGCAATCAATAAGGCACTGAAATCTTCAGCATGGGGACGCTCTTCATTAAATGTTGAATATCAGCTCCAGCACCTCCAATAAGCCTTGATCTGGTGAACGGTGATCTTTATTAAACTGAATGAAACCTGGACTGTGCTCCTCTTTGCAAACAACTACCTCCTCTGGAAGCTCTGCATCATTCATCAATCGTAGAGAACATTACAATCAGGTGTCCTTCAGCCATCCCTCAGCTCAGCTTATCCAGTCAGACTCATGGATTCTGCTTCATACTGAATGGAAAATAAATTTCCTATTGAAGACCGTAGAAGCAATGTCCCACCTCAGAATGAGAATTTGGAAACAGTAACAAAGCACTAATAACAAAGGGCAGAAAACTAGTGCTGCACTGGCCTCTGCAGGTTCAACACGGGTTATTGCACTCACACAGCAAATATTTGAACCTGTGAATAAACCTGTAGAGGCCACTGCAATGCTGGCGTCCTGCTATGTGATTGTGTTTGTGTGAAAAAGCGTTTTCTTTCATTAATCCTACCATCCGTTATTCATTCCACATATTCAGCTGCCATGTTAATGATAACATTAATATAATTAAAATTATAATAAATTGTATTATTATAACAGTTATTATCCATCCATCCATCCATCCATTTTCAATACCGCTTATCCTCATTAGGGTCGCGGGGCGCTGGAGCCTATCCCAGCTGACATAGGGCGAAGGCAGGGGACATATTCACTGGGGTGTATATTGCAAGTTTAATCACAATAAGATATGATATAGATTCTTTGGACAGCAATATATTTGCCTGTCGTGATACAATTTCAATTGGATTAAATTCAGGGGCCTGTGATCAATATGATGACAACATGTTTCCATTTAAATCAACTCGTAAAAAGCAACTAAAACCGGATTTGACACTTGAGTTGTACTTTGACCGAAAATGGTGACACAGACATGTCATGGGAATTTTAAAATGAAGGCGTATCTTAGAGATGAATATATCTAGATATATGAAATACCTGTCAGTGTACAAAAAACCTAAAAAACATACTTCTATGTAAAGCTGCATGAACTCATTTTTGGCACACCTGTAGTTGGGTTCATCTGGTCCACACCAAGGGAAAGAAGGATACATTGTTGCATTTGAGTTCTGGGGAGGGTCTTTTATTAAACACCCAAGAGGAGTTAACATGAAGTCATACAAACTGAAAGGTAGCTCATTGGTTGAACAGTTTTGGCAATTGTCATCCTGCATCATTAGGACCAACAGTTTATGCAGCACTCTAATGCTTATGATGTGTATATCAGAATCAGAATCAGCTTTATTGGCGTGTGCACGTACATGGAATTTGACTCCGGTTACACGTACGCTCTCATCGTACAACATATTTAAATTACAATTACAAGTGAAATATAAAAAAGACATTAAAGACAACAATATCAACAATAACAACAGTGAAATGGGGATGTAGTGCAGAAATGTGTTCATAGTGCAGATGGAGGTGATTAATTGTTCAACAGAGTGACGGCCAGAGGGAAGAAGCTGTTCCTGTGTCTGGTGGTTGTGGCGTAGTTTGAACAGCTTGTGTCCAGGGTGTGAAGGGTCTGCAGTGATCTTACCAGCCCGCTTCCTGACTCTGGAGGACACCAAAACGACTTTGGTGTCACAAAGAGTTCACAAGGAATTAACTGATGATAAGCATTATTAGTATTATAAGTCTGCAAATCGACAATGTTAATAATGACAATAACAGGTAATAACAACAATGATCAAATGTCATTTTGCATGCTCTTAGATGACTGGAGCCCACGGGCACAGCATGAGCTGTTTGTGCAGTAATGATTCAGGGCTCATTACTGTGGATGGCTGTCACACACTTTTTATTGTACATAATGAACTGACAAAGTACACAGTCAGATACTAGCACAGCGGTTTAAACCGCTGTTGATCTATTACCACTCTGATGTGTTGATTTACATAAATAGTTATACACCTTAAATACTGATCAAGATGATCACTTCCTGAACAGTCAGCAGATGAACTAATTAGAAGTTCAGCTCATGAAATTATGCTAATATCACATATCTGCTATCATAAAATGGTTGGATCCTTTGCTTTCACACCACAAACAAACTGTACCAGAGTCAACTTGGAAGCAGGTGGTCGCAGTTTGGTTGTTTGGTCCACACTAGATTAATACACTAGATTACTACACTAGATTAATACATTGACAGATTTCACACCAGCCCAAACAAACCGTCCGAACCAGGCAAATGGACCTGAGTTTGTTTTAACCGAACCAAACGGGTTGGGTGTGAAAGCAAGATGAAGCATGTCAGTGTTGGGTTTGTAAAAGATGTCAGTCAACAGTTGTCTATCTATAACGGTGTAATGATTACCTGACATGTATCAGAAAACTACTGTAGGCATCAGAAGCCCACTTCCACACAGTCTATTCACTGTGCTGTCGTTCCGCTTAGCTGCTCTGTATAAAAAGTAACGGTGGTAGAACGGGGGGACACAGTTGTCCTTCAGCTGAGATGGCAGCAAGACGTTATTCGACAGCGATGCCGGCTGTACCATTCACACTGACACATCCAGCAGACACAGAGGCCCAGGCCCAATGACCCCCGTAAAGGCCTTAAGCTCTGAACCATACTGACGTCACCTGTTAAATGGTTGAGTGTAAGAGACTGTAAGCGACTGTAAGGGCTTGACGAATGGGACAGCACTTTGCTGCAACAAAATATGTTACCATGACAACTTCATATCATGGGTATTTATTTGATACTTTTTTACTTTGTTTACCTTTTTTTCTTATGTCTACATGCTGGCAACCTTGTGTTTATTGTTACATTGCTATGAAGTCCTCAAACACTCAATGTGAGTGTGGAGATTGGGCCAGAGCAACATCACTTTTCATGTAGAGCCATGTTTGTGGTCCTCTCATGGTGCTGAGCAGGAAGTGTACAGTGGCCTTTTAGAGCTCTCTGAAAAAAGCTGCCTGCTTCTACTGGAAGCGACGCTATGAAAAACCTGAAAGCAAACCAAGACTGTGAAGTTGTAGGCCAAATAATAATTCTCAATGTGTTTGTCACTACAAGCAATACAACCATGTGACCCATTATAAATGTTCTTTATTGTAGGTTTAAATGACATCCTCAAAGTGCCACCATGGCACATAGAAGAAGGTAACTTGGAGCCTCAGTAAAAACTCTGACTACTTGTGGACAAGACACTCACATTATATTTCAAGACAAGTTTGGATGTTTTGCGTGGAATCCTGTGCAGTTAGATACATGTTGGAGCCATTGGAGACACAAATGGACACAGGTCTCAGCCATGGAGGTCCGCTGGTATGTAGGGTGACTGTGTGGTTAGCAGGTCCGTCCTTTAAGCAGGGGGGGTTGGTGGTTCAATCCCCGCCCTAGTCAATGTCTCCTTGAGCAAGACACATAATTGAATTGATTCCTTTAGCTGTATGAATGTAATATGATTGTAAGTCGCTTTGGATAAAAGCGTCAGCTAAATGACATGTAATGTATCCACCAATGAAACTTCTCACTCCCAAAAAAGAATACATTACATTACATGTAATACAGTTGTCCCTGTGATTTCTGCATCCACCCGAATACAATGGAGGTGGATTGGAATGGACAAGGTAATCATGTATCATCAATTTCATAGCGACTTTGCTGGAAAGACAGTACAATGAAAACTGTTGACAGTGAGGGCTGTGGATGAGCCAGAGTAACCAGGACAATGTGTCCAAAAAGACACCTCTTTAAATGTTACAAAAAATGTTCCAATACTGTGAGCACCGCAAATGACATTATATTTACCTCCATTGTATTCAGATGGAGGCAGAAATCTCACAACCAGGACAAATCCAAATGAAACTATCTGCATAGATAAGAAAGGGAATGTGCTTTTGTTGGTACTTCCCTCCAGGTCTTTGTAAACACAGGCTTTCTAACACTCATGTTACTAATGTGCATTATGACTGAGCATGTCTTCATTATAGGATGACTTCAGCAATTCCACCACATTTTGACTGACATTCTGTTTGTACATGGATCAAAATATGTGTATGTATACACTGTAGATTTAAAACCCACAAATATGTATTGGGTGTATAAGGACTGTCACAGAAATTTTTTTCCAGTGCACATTTTTCGTTTTAGCCCTAGACGTCATCATTTATGCGGTTGTTTTGGTTGTTGTTCATCTACTTGTTTTGTTTCTTGTCACGTCTGTCATAATTAAACAGTTTGGAGACAAAATGAAGTTATGCTTTATTTATCTTGGTCTAAAAGGGTCAAACGAATATTGATATTTGTCCTTGGGACACCAACATTTTTCTTGGTGGGTTGTACTGGTTTTCTGGAAGTCCGAGCTGTGGGGTAGCTGACATGAGGACATTCCTCTTAGACAACCTGGGTGGAATTTGAATAGTACAGAGGAACCGCCTGACGCTGATTGGTCGAGACCGACATATTTCCAGCGCGCCAGACTGTCACTCAACAGATTCCAGGTAGCTAATTGGCTCTTCTTGAAGAGGGCGGGTCCTCTGTCTTGACTATATATTTGTTCTGGTTTCTGGCCATCTGCAAATAATTGCTGGCTTTCAGAGAGAGGCAGATCATTGTGTCCAATGTTTCTCCACAGAGCTGACTTAAACCTTTCTCCTCAAACAAAACGACCCCCGTTGAGATAGCCGAGAGTCGGGTTTCGTCTCCCGGAGAGGAGCTGGAGGTAGACTGGGGAACACCAGAATGATCAACACCATGGAATGCGCAGTGGACGCGCAAAGCCTGATCTCCATTTCTCTAATGAAGATCCACAACTCCAGGACGCAGAGAGGGGGGATCAAGCTGCACAAAAACCTGCTGGTGTCCTATGTGCTGAGGAATGCCAGGCAGGTCTACATCAAGGAGAAATACGCGGAGATCTATAGGATGCAGCAGTACGAGGAGGTGATGACGGTCTGCAATGAGATCCAGGAGCTCAACCCGCTGGATCTGGACGCAGAGGACGCCGACGATGAGGAGCAGGCACGGGCAACTTGCTGCAGCGAAGAGGCGAGTCTGTGCAGCTCTGCGTGCCACCGAGGCACGGCGCAGTCAGCGACGCACGCCCGGACAGCGAGCCCTCTTTTCGGCTGCTCTTCCCCCGAGGACGGCAGCCGGGAACCGGATCCCTACTACTACCGAAGCTGCTGCATGGAGGCTTCGCCCGTGTCCCACTGTGAGCAGCTTCCTGCAAGCAACACCACGCACTGCAACAAGACCACGGTGCTGGATTTGGACACACATGTGGTGACCACAGTGGAGAACGGCTACCTCCACCAGGACTGCTGCTGTGATGCACTCCAGTCCCCGGCCAAGAAACGGAAGGTTGAGTTCGACTGTTGTATATCCGACGCTGAGGAACTATCGGACTTTACAGCTGCTCGCAAACGGGCGAAACGCGAGGAATGTTCCTACTCCAGCCTCGACTACACGGACACTTCCAATATCTCCAACCTGATTTCCATCTTCGGCTCGGGGTTTTCAGGACTGCTGAGCAGACAGGCGGACTTGGAACAGATCTGTAGCAAACAGGTCCTGGCTAGTCTGGGGGCATGGACCCGAGCGATTGTGGCATTTTGAATCAAACCCTTTATTTTCGGAGACACCGGGGTCAGTTGTAACATGAAGTATTCAACTAAAGTGAACCCAGGGGACATTGTTGGGAAACACTTGGCTAAACTCAGGAGAATGTTCTTGATAACAAAGTATCTTCCCCGTGTTTACAACACATTCTCATGTCGTCTGTGCAACTTCAGCAAATGTTCTGTGTTTTTTTAAATGGCCATGCAAGACGGAATGTGTTCTACAACCTCCTGGGAATGTTCTTTGAACAGGTTTTCGGAACACTACAGAATATTAATAAACCTCCTCTCTATGTACCATAGTCTGCTGTAAGTCAGTGTTATCCCAGAAGCTGTGCATTGTTACACACACAGTCAGTCTCCTGTGAGGTCAGTTCACCAACAGCAGCACGGTCAGTAGGAGATGCCATTCAACTTCCCAGTGATGGTCACTCGTTTATAATTAATTATTAATAAACGTATAACACTCAAAGTGTCAAATTATCACAATTAGCCAAACTGTAACCTATAACTTTAATTATTCCATATGTGGAACACTGACATGGATTTTATAACCGTTACCTCCCAGCATCGGATTGCGTTTCACATGCTTTTAACAAAAAGACAAAAGTGTCAAGAATTATACCTCACATAATATAATAATATGTCACCGTGGTTCATTGGTGTGTATGTGTGACATCACCCACACTTGTTTCTGATTGGAGGATATGGAGGCGTTACAACTGAGCCCGGTCTCCACTACAAAGTCTAAATCTACTTTATTTTTGCAGGAAAAAGGAAAAAGTATTTAAAAACTGAGCATTTAAAAGAGGAGGGAGATGAGAGAGTTTGTGTTATACACAGTGAGTCTTGTACGAGCGTTCCTGGTGTCAGAATAGGAGATAATGTCTGCAGATGACCTACAGAAGTGGGACTGGTGGAAGGGATTGACGTCCATTGCCTTAAATGAAATGCACACCACTGCTAGCTATTGTAACAAACAGAAAGTGACTGAATGTCTCTCCTGTTCTGGGCCGAGGAGCCATTTGGAAAAACTGTTTGTTGTCATGTAAAACAAGACTCCTTCCTAAACACTCACATCACTTAATGGCTCTCCAACACATCGGTACTGAAACACTCTCCCAGTGTGAGATAGTGAACAGTGCTGGTTGGATCCCCACCCCCCTCTTAATCATGGTTGTTGCTCAAAGCCTTCACAGTTATTCAGAATTCCAACATTTCTTGGTTTTGTGAGTTTACTTTGTTTTGTGAAATAATTATCTTAGTCCTTTTGTTTTAAAAAGGCAAACTCCTGATTTAGCCATAACCCGAGAATCCACGCATTAGCTTTATGAGCACTATGTGTACCAAAATAAAGAGAGTATTCAGCCATTCTCTATATATTTAGTTGTTATTCTTGTACTTCTGTCCTTACTAAATTGTATATCACCGGGTAAAACTGTTCCAGAAAATATTTGTTAAAAAATGTCTAAATAAACAATGAAAACCGTATACTAGCCGTTTCTTCTGATTGAATATTTATGAGGTCACAGGCCTACAGTGACTGACTAGGGTCACACATTAGAAAAAACACACTTCAATACATTTAGTAGAAACACTTTATTGCTTATTACATCAGGACCACTGATGTCTATTCCTTGTATTTACCTATTCAACGTATGGTAATACATACATCATTAATAAAGAGTGACAGGTTTCTTGCTTTATTATAAGCTTCATAAGTCTAGAGTCATATGTAAATAATCAAGGGACTTTTTACAGTAATTCATCAAGTCTGCAGTAAAGGCTAAAGGGAAAGATGGCCCTTATGCCATTATGTCAGCTACAGCAAGCAGAAGGTTAGCTTAGCACACAGATGGGAAACAGGGAAAAAGTTAGCCTGGATTTGTAGGTAACAGTTTTCTGAAACTCACTGATTTACACATTATATCTTAATTACTTCATCAGCACTAAAGTCTAAAAACAAGGTTATGTTCCAGAATATTTCTCAGTTCTGCAAACAGATACAAGAGTGATCTTCTCAACTAAGTTGCCAGAAAGCAAATGCGTATTTCCCCAAACTGTTCCATTAAAAAGTTTTTTATTGTTATCTTTCCCAATCTTGCTATTAATGACTTATAAATCATTACTAAATTATGTAACATCAATAAAGTAATTTGTAACAACACGTAAACCTTTAGAAAGGGGGAACAATACTAATACAATATAACAATGTCCAAAACAGTACCTATTTTTATTTGAGCTTGGAAACAGTAGTTTGATAAAAAGAAGAAAAAAGAAAAGAAAAGAAACCTAAAGAAGTAAACTCAATGTCCACTTATCTTTTTACATGTCAAGGTCTTCCTTAATGGACGGCGTATGCATGTTATATATCTTGCATTCATTGTATGTTCAACATTTGATTGGACTCACATGATGACAGCTGAGCTATCGTCATGAGCAAACTCCCCTGTAGTTGCAGTAGAAAGCTCCAGAAAACACTTGTAAGTGGATCTTAAGTTAATTATTAATCTATTGCTTTTTAAGTGTCAAATGCTGTGTTTTACTCCCCAGCATATTTGACCAAAGAGCTGCTCATAATGAATTAATGCTGAACAAGTCATTCTAGGGATGGCTGTTGCAAATTAGCATCAACACGATTGCTATCTATCTATCTATCTATCTATCTATCTATCTATCTATCTATCTATCTATCTATCTATCTATCTATCTATCTATCTATCTATCTATCTATCTATCTATCTATCTATCTATCTATCTATCTATCTATCTATCTATCTATCTATCTAGGATAGTTGTTTTCATTGTGTCCATGTTTATTATATCTGTCCCTAACAAAAGATCCATGAATCCATAAAATAAATGCACTACCTGCACCATCATGAGACATAGCCTTCCCTCCCCAAGCTAAACTCTGAGTCATGTTATCTCTGCTCTGTGCCACTTGGTGGTGTTCTTTAAAATCAATGAATGGAGATATCAGTCGGGCTGTGTATCCAGAGCAAAGCCACCGCAGGCTGACCCTCCCTCACAGCCTCCTCCTCCTCCTCTCTTTCATCCTCCTCCTCTTCCTGCCTGGCTCATTTCTCTGTCTCTATCCCAACACATGGCTGCTCCTCCAACTCTGTGGGCTATTTCCAGCTCCTGTTACCCATAATAACTTTCAGTAGGTGGAGTGTAATGGAACGAATGAGGCAATGTGAACAATGCCTTGTGTAATGATACAGAGACAGAGTGCAGAGGAGCCTTTATTTGCTTATTTACAGAGCACATCTGCCTCCTGCACTAAGACACAACACCTCTGCTTCAAAATAAAGGATCCAACAAAACAAAAACATGACATGCTATCAGAAGCAAACCGTGGTTCAGCCTCTGTGCGTTGTGGCCAATGAGCACATTTACCATGGTGTACACACAGCTCCTCCCTCTGGACTGGGAAAGACACACACTCCTGAACACACGCACACACTCTCAATCGAAACCTTTGAAGTTCTGTTTGGTATCAGTGTTTTTTTAATTATTGATCTACCCTATTTGTCATACACATCTGCATTTAGGATTCTTCTGCCTATGTTGTGATTTATTTTGGTTTGATTCTATTGTAATACAATATAATATATAATGTGAAAAATAAAATTACACACAAAACTCAGATATCCAAAATAAAATAAATAGAAGAATACCTATAGATCTGAAGCATGACTGGATAGAAATGCTTAAAGAGTGTTTTATTTATTTTACCAATCACTCACTGATGTGGTTAGGATGGGGGGGGACTAGTGTTGGTGGGGGTAGCTGGGAGGAACACAACAGAGGGAGGGTGAGAGTCTGAGGGGGCAGGGAGGCGTGCTTTGTCAGGAAAGGGGGTTGATGCATTGGGGGGGGTTGCAGAGGGGGAAGGGGCCAACTGTGACAGTAGTTGGTGGGTGGGTGTATGTGTGTGTGTGTGTGTGTGGGGGGGGGGGGGGGGGGGGGGGGGGTCAGCTAGGTTGCACAGAGGTCTGTGGGGGAAGTGGAGGTCGGGGGGTTTGGGGGCTCTGATGTAGACCAGGTCCAGGCTCATTAGGATACATCTGAAAACCTGCCCTTTTTTTTAACCAGTTTGAGTTTTCCATGTAAACTAAGCTGGTAATTTTCTGCTACTTGTATATGAAACTACAATCAATACAGAATCATGCTGTGTTGATTGTAGTTTCATATATGTTTTTTTTGCATACAAAGATGTATGTGTCAGAGAACTCAAGCGGAATATCCCACTCCCAATCAGGTATCAGCGAGGAGGTTGATAGCCAACAAGACCAGCCAACCCTTGTACATCCCTGGCCGTACCTGGAAGAATTTTTTCGAGATGGTTGGGTGCAAAAACAATTCATTTCGAATGCGCTGCAAGCTCTGCGCACCCAAGTACCACGAGCTAATGGCTTTCAAAAACTTGCCGTCGAATTTGAAAAAGGCTGTGATTCAACGTTGCAAGTTCGTTTGTTGGGCTCTGTGTGACATTTGAAATTCAACTTCAGCCAAAGGTCATCTGAACTTATATTATTGCTATATGCAATATTTGTAGGTTAATTGTGCAAAGCTGTAGTCTACAGCTTGTTGATAAAGCATATACTAAGGATAGGCATGATCTTGTCTGTGTATGAGAGTGCGCGCACCTGTGTAGGGCAGGCCCCATGGGTCCTTGTAAAGAGGTAATAGGCCCAACTATCAGCCAAATGCAGTTTAAAATGAATTAAAGTCGGACTATCTCATCAATAATGCTACTTTTTGGTCATGCCAGTAGCTGCTTGTGGTCATAAAACAGCTGTAAATATTCTGTTATGCTCAACATAATTGCATAGACCAGTGAAACTGCTCCCTAACTTTCACCTTCTTTCATGAACTTCAAGCAGGACATTTAATACAGCGTAAATCCTAGATAATCTGAGTTTGTGGTTTGAGAGAAATAATATGAATCTCAATCTGTACCCACTTGTCTAGAGAGGTACACGCAACTTACTTCACCAGCCGTCAAAAGGAAGTCATCCACTGAAGGTTCTTTGGACCCACCCTCCAAACAAACCAAGCTGTGGGAGACTCGAAGAGTGTCCCAGGCAAGTGTGGATAAAGTAGTCCTCAAATTTGTTGTCGAAGGCTTGCACCCACCACACATTGTTCAGCAACAGGGCTTCATTGATCTTGTGCAACATCTTCAGCCAAATACAAATGTCATGTTGTAAACCAAGTCACAAAGGCCTCTGTTGAAATGAAAAGAAAACTGAAAGCTGACGGCACACCGTCGTGGTTTCATTGGTGTCACTGCGCACTGGTTTAACCCACAGACCATGCAGAGATCCTGTGCTGCCCTGGCATGGAAGCAACTTAAAGGGTCACATAACTTTTCTGCCCTGGCTGGTGCCCTTAATGATATTCACACAGAATTCACTATCAGAGAGAAGATCGTTCACACTACAACTGACAATGGATCAAACTTCCTGAAAGCCTTCAGAGTTTATGGGCAGACTGACGAGAACAATAATCCTGAACCTGTAGGAGAGGGTGATGGAGAAGAGGATGATGGTGGCCAAAATGATAATTATGATGAAGATGAGGAAAGCGTTGAGGGTGTTGAATTTGTTGATGCCGGAGCCCTGTTGGACGAAGATGACTACTTGGAATACCAGCTACCCAAGCACCATCGTTGCGCCTGCCACCTCCTCAATTTAGTGTCCACAGTTGATGCTTCAAAAGCAGAGGTCAACCCATTGTACAAGCGTGTGGCAAGGTCCACATTTGCCAAATGCTCTAGCCTGTGGAACAAAAGTTCAAGATCAACCCTGCATCTGAAGTAATTGAAGACCACTGCAAACTCCAACTCGTAAGGCCTGTTGCTACAAGGTGGAATTCACTCTTCTCAGCCGTAGAAAGAATAGTGAGAATAACAAGAGAACAAGGTGAGGGAGCCCTTGCAGCTGCCTGCAGTGAACTAGAGTAAACACACTGCTGTGTAACCTAAGTAAATGCTTGTTTTTATGCCTTTCGGTTAATGAAGTGATTAACAATAGATTAAGTTACAGTTTTATACTTTGAGTACTGTAGAACACATGTATGCACTATGCCAATATACAGTCCCCAAATTTACTATGGATGTGATTTGTAGCAACACAACTACATTTCTAAAAGTCTCAGATGACAATATGTTTCCTTTTTAATTATCCAGTTAAAGGTGCTACATCAAGTAGGCTAAATGTTCCATGTTGTGTTTTTCTTTTCTTCTTTGTACAGGTTTACTCGAGTGGAACTTGCATTTCTTGCAGAATATGCAAAGACAATGAGCCCAATTGCCAAGGCACTTGACGTCCTTCAGGGAGAAACCAGTGTGCAGGTGGGATGGTTGGTCCCAACCATAACTCTGCTAAGGACCAAGCTCCAGCACCTTCACGTCGCCTCCAAGTTCTGTGAGCCTTTGATTACGGCACTTCTTTCAGGCCTTCAAAAACGCTTCGGAGAGATGCTTGCAGATCCAGAGCCGCAGCCATTCTAGTTCCTAAATTTAAGTGACAGAAATATCCTCAAACTTGGTAAGTGTCTCACTTCTCAACTTCCCCTCAGTACGTGTAATTTCTATGGAGACAGTGAAATTACATTTAATGACACACACACACACAATCCAATACACAATTACAATACTGTCATATTGTCTAAATTATCCTGATTATGTTTTTTTTATTCCACAGGCCTTGACTATATTAGAAGCCACTTGGACTGTCAGGCTTAGAATCACGTCATTGAGGGCTCCCAATCATCTGAGGAAGAGGACTTCTTTTCCTCCTTGAAGAAGACCGGCCCTCTTGAAACGACCCAGCAGTTGGATGCGTACCTGGGGTGCCCAGGAGGAGACACAGTAGATGTACTGAAGTCCTTCCCAGCTCTGTGCCAGCTTTCACTTAAATTTAATACGGCACTTCCTGCCTCAGCAGCCTGTGAAAGACTGTTTAGTGTTGCAGGGCTCATCTTCAGGCCAAGAAGAGCATGCATTGGCTCAAATAGCTTTGAGAACCTGCTGCTTTTGCGGCTGAACAAAGCCTATTGGTAGTGTTGATGTACATACGGGATTGAGTCCAAAGGTCTCAATGGTCTCTTCCAATAAAGGTTATTGATAACATTCCACTGAAGTTTGACCTTTTGCACTATTACAATACTTATAGGCAACTAGTTATAGTCATTTCTTCCGCTCCATGAAACTCATGTTAATGCTCAGTAGTACACTTTAATGTATTTGCATTGTAATAAAATGGGATAATTTTCAATGGGCATATATGCAGCTGAAACGGGTAGCCTAGTGCATCCCACATTTTTCAACATAACATTTTAATACAACATTATAGTGATTATGGCCTTTGGAACAATTATTGTTTTGGGGGGAGGTGGGGTAGTGCACTATAGGCCCCTGAGACGCGGATTAAGAGTTTGTCCTTAATGGAAAAAAAATTCCCCTTACATTACTTTTACTTTTATAGTACTTTTACTTAAGTAAAAAGCTTGAGTTGATACTTCAACTTTTACAGAAGTATTTTTAAACCCTAGTATCTATACTTCTACTTGAGTAATGAATGTGAATACTTTTGACACCTCTGGTCATTTCTATACAGTTGGGGAACGACAGCCCCCATCATAGCGAGGCTAACACGCTAACATGTTTGACATATATTTAGATTGGAAGCTTGGTATTTGTGTGTAGATTGGATCATAAAACACAAAATTGCTCACATATCCTTGTACACATTTATAAAAAAAATGAATTTTCATTAGTATTACATATTTGGGACCATTTGAAACTAATCCCTAATCACACAAGCATTAATTTTAGCCCCGCCTCCCAGCCCTTGATCACACCAATAAAGGAAGAAAAATAAATGGATGTATTATAACTTTTATAAGGACTATTCACTATGTCAAATGTGCCTCCTGGGGGCTTGGTCTGAACACATAGGTCTCTCCCCCATTTCGAGTTAAATCCAGATCAATTGAAAAATGCCTTTTTTCACCCTTTAAATCACATCACCTGTCCTACTGTGCCTAATGACAATCAATATATATATCAATAGCAATAATATATGAAAAAGATCAATTCTTCCTTGTAATCCTTGTAAGACACAATAATGATGTGTGGTGATGTAAGCTATAGTAGGCCTACCAACCAATTTCAATCAAAAACATCATTATATCCATCCCAACCTTTAGTGAAGGGAGGTGTGTGTGGAGCCACAGACCTCTGTAGCTGTATGAGCCCGTCCACTCCAATCAAATGCAAAGGATTTGATTAAATTCCTCATATAACTGTGCACAAATAGACCACGCCTGTTGTGCATAAGAATGGCTGCATATCAATTAAAAAAACATGCTGAAAGAAACTGACCACGCCCCTATTAAATATGAATTTGCATATTGCATATTGAAAACTAGGTTATGGTATTATTCCATATTGGGGACATAATGCTGTATCTTATTTGCATATCATAATAACTAATCAGGTCACAATGTTACTAGTACACTGAAAATAGAAATAATGAGGATTTTGAATGTAATTTCTAAAGTGATAATAAAAGCTCAGAAGAGGAAATGGAGAGAATGTTTATTATTCAATTCATTTATCTATTTCACAATGGGTCTATCTTTTTACAATAAAACGCTGAACTTATTGACTGGACTGTACTGAATAGATGAATAGCTGATTAAATAAAGTTGAGTAAAAACATACACAATCTTTCCTCAATGCAACCATATAAAAAAACAAAGTAAAAGTCCTTGTAAATCAAATCTTCAAGTAAAAGTACAGAAGTATTAGCTTCTCTACTTAAAAGTTCACATATAAATGGCCCTGTGAATGTTTTTTTAAGAAGTACAACATTTTTGTTTATAACTGCTGCATTAATGTGAACTGTTCTTACTGTTGTTGGACGAGTTCACATACAGTTTGTACAGGCAGGTTAATCCAGAGAGTTGAACCCTACAATGGGGGGCTGGCGGGGTCGGGAATGAGGATTTACTTAAGTAAAATATATGTATGTTCTGGTGGGATAAAAACTGTAAAAAAGCAATAAAACATATTTACAGAAGATAAATAAACACATCTGGGGTGGTTGTGAACTAATCATTTTAGTAATCTTAGCTTTTTGTGAATAATTGTGTACTTTAGCCTCTTTCAGCCTTGAATATTTTTTTAACTGAAGCCATCAAGAGAAGTTAAGAGGGAAATTCCCTCTTTGCTGGGACTTCTGGAACATTTGGCATCACGGTCACAAGCCAAAAAGGCTGGGAACAACTGGTTCAGTATATAATAATGCATTGAGTTCTATAAGTCAATAATGAAAAATCTTAAAGTAACTATAGATTAGTATAGTAAAATTATAATATTTCCATCGGTAATGAAGTAGAAAGTAACATCAAATGGGAATACTCAAGTAAAGTACAAGTACCTCAGAATTGTGCCTAAGTAAATGTACTTATTTACTCTCCACAACTGCTTTCCACCATCTTAAGCAGCTGCCTCCCATTTCAGAAATTCCACATTTCAAGCCCAGACATGTGGGAATGGGTCGACGCAGCTGTCCCATTCCAAACATTCCTCGCAACGAGCCCAACAGATTCAGCCTTTTCCCTCAGAGTTGTACCCCCAACCCAGCATGGGAATCACAGTCCATTGTTCACTTTAGTACAGTGTGAGATCACCTATGGGTGAAGTCATTTTATGAGGAGGCCCTCATCCATCTGGGTCATCTCCCCTAAACTCCAGGAACTCTGTTTAAAAAGTTCAGCAGACAAACTTTTAAACATTAAGCATTTAGCACTTTTTTTAAAACCATGTATGGATGAATGAGTCAATAATCATAATCAATGATGAATAAGTATGATCATGATACTTGCCAAACCCCAGACATCAGAGTCTAAATTATGCTGATTAATCACTTAACTCTCTGTATTGTGTTTGGTGGTTTACGATGCTACCTTCATCTATTTGATGAACTGGATTCCGGGGAGGACACATACTGTTACAGCGGCATGGACAGAAACCTGACTTATTTGGGTTATAAGTGTCATTTAGTTATGACAGCAACAATAACTTTATCTTACAACATGATAATGCTGATGGCATTAAAGCCATCCAGGCAGAATAAAGTCTGTCATGACAGTTAGTGGTTCTACACTGAAGGCCTTTCCTTCATGGCCACATGAAGGCAGCAGCTTCTAACTGGAACGATATGGTAATTGATAAATGGACCAGTACTTGTTTATCTCTTTTCTAGTCTTCCCGACCACTAAAAAGGCTTTAACACTACATGTCATCATTCACCCATTCACACCCATTCAAACAAGGATGGGAGGAGCTAAGGTTCCACCTGCACATCAGGACTAACTAACATTCAAACACATTCATACACCATAGGCACAGTCATTTGGGGTTAAGTGTCTTGCTCAAGGACACATCGACATGGGCTAGTGGATCCTCTGATTGAAGGACAACCCTGCTGAGCCACAGTCTCCCGCTCCCGCGATGATGTCAGTGTCAAGCCACAGTTACACACTGCAGACCCGCTGGTTACATATTGTGCAACCAGCATCAGACTGTTGTAAAGTAACAGAACCCCCTACGCATGTGCACATCCAATGGGATGTTTGGATACATTATTCTAATTTCCTCTGAACATCAACAGGCGTGTTGCAGACACATTCGAAAAAGTTCACAAAGCTACACAAGATAACTATACTAGGACCTTTCTTGCACCAAGTTAGTCTGGCTATGACATCAAAAAGTACAGTTGGCACGTTCCAGACGCGCTGGGCAGTTTGCTAGTGAGAACACGTCATATTGATTTTTTGAGGATGTTGGGAGCAGGAAGCTGGTTCCACAGGGTGTTGAGCTTATTGCCGGGATTCCACTATTTACACAGTGGCTTTTTCAATACACCAGCTCTCATGATCTCGTGGACTAAACAAAGACCTGGTGAATACGAACCTGATGGCTGTCAGACTTTGTGGCGGGATAAGGATTGGCTGAATACACCAGTGCTTTTATTCCAGTCAGCATCTCGTCTGATGACATCACACTCCTGTGAAGGACATACCTGCGTCTACAACAGAGGCTTCATTTGAAATGGGACACAGCTGCTACTCTACAACATTTGTACAAAGTTCCTCAGTCGCCTTTGCACTGCTGTGCTTAATTCCAGCGCTCTCTCCCCTGCAGTCCAACATCCTGTACATAAGGGGAATTCCAGCCCAGTCTTTGTCGCAGTAGAAAAACGGACTGTTGTATGATGTTTTAGAATCAGAAATTTGACATGAATGGGAATTCCCCTACATAATACATACATCTAAGCAATCCTCCCTCACACAAAGGAGTAGTGTACAGTGTCCTGACTCATGCAATATTCAACACTTTCTCTTCTCATCTCATAATCCATCTGCCTCACTAATGGGTTCATCTCTGGGTCACAAGCAAGACTATATCCAATAAAACAGTGGGCCTCATGCAGGAAACACTCTACACAGAGACTAGTTCTTAAGTGGCAGGTACGAGTTTAACAATGAACTATTTCAAAGAATTTGTGGCATTTATACATTTTCTCGTAGTGAATTGTCTCCCACGTGAACACAAAAACAAAAAAATTTGACCTCCAATCAATTTGAGTAAAGATATGATACCATATTAACTCAAATAAAACAAAGAAAAACCTGATGCAAAATTAACATTCTTTTCACCATATTATCATCATTACCGCTGCCAATTTATAATAATAATAATAATACATTTTAGGATTCTTATTGACATATACAGTCAGGGCCATAAGTACTTGGACTGTGACACAATTTTTCTTATTTTCCTCTAATGACAGGGATTTGAAATGACAGTCATGTGGTTGAAGTGTAGACTTTCAGCTTTAATTCAATGGATATAACAAAGCTATCGTATTACCGGTTTAGGAATTACGATTGTTACACAGTCCCCCACATTTTCAGAAGCTCAAAAGTAATTGCACAATTGTATGGCCCTCGTTATTTTATGACAAATCAAGCAGATAAAAATATCTGGAGATGATTCAAAATGTTGAATTTATATTTGGTAGCTGGTCCAGGGAACTCTCAACATGAGGACCAAAGAGGTGGCAATGCAAGTGAAGGAGGCCATTAAAAGTCTGATAAACTACATAAACCTATCTGACAAGTAGCAGAAACATTAGGATTGACCAAATCAACAGTTTGTTACATTCTGAAAAATAAGGTGTAAAATGGCAAACTCACCAGCCCCAAAAGGCCCAGAAGACCACGGAGGACATGCAAAGTAGAAAAAAACCTTCATAACATGAATACTGAGGTCAAGAGCTGATAGAAGTAGCAGGATGGGTTTTGAGGTGTTTAGGGCTATACTACACTATACTATACTCAGCCAAATGTGGCAAAACTGATTGGACGGCTCAGTACAGATGGACGATGACCCAAAACAAACTGAGAAGAGTTTCTCAAAGCAAAGAAATGGAATATTCTTCAATGGCCAAGTCAGTCATCTGATGTCAACCCAAGTGAGCATGCTTTTCATTTATCAGATAAAACTGAAGACAAAAAGACCCACAAACAAGCAGCACCTGAAGGAGGCTGCAGTAAAGGCCTGGCAACGCATCTCAAGGGAGGAAACTCAGCATTTGGTGATGAATATGGATTTAAGACTTCAGGCAATCATTGACTGCCAATGAGTTTACCTCCAAGTATTAAAAATGATCATTATATTCACTATTATGTTAGTTTGTCAAATTACTTCTGAATCTCTGAAAATGTGGGGCACTGTGTAAAAGGGCTGTAATTCCTAAACAGTTAATGCCATATTTATAGTTATATCCATTGAAATAAAGAGTTCAGAGTTCGGAGTCTGGCAGCGGCCTCTTGTAGCAGGTCTGTCCAGTATCATCCTGTTAGAACAGTGTAACATCACCGCTCACATGATAACCTCTCATATCAGCCATGCTTGAGAGATGTTTTGTTACAGTTAACTTCATGTCAGATCCTTTCTTCATTTGTTTGTCTACAGCATTGCTCCGGTGACAGCAGCAGCTACTAATCTTGTCTGATTGTTCTGGGCCTCTTTCAGGATTAAAACTAAAATGAAGTTCACCCAAAAATGAAGATGCAACTGAAAGAGGATGAAGAGACAAAACAACTTATTTCTGTCTCAAAGCCATTATGTGTACTTTTTAAATTAGCAGGGAGCATTGGGGTCCGATTATGGGACTTTTTAAAATGTGATAACTTTAACATACCATGGAAATTGAGAACAACATTCATGGTGGGGTCACCAGATAATAGATGACTTTTATTAAATCAGGTTTGACAGGTCAGGGAGTGGGAACTAAAATAGGGATTTCATGCAAAGCTTGTGACCATGACTGAATAAACTCTGTACATTAAACTTTGGATGAGCTGTTACAGAAGCTTT
Organism: Cyclopterus lumpus; assembly: GCF_009769545.1. Taxonomy (NCBI): domain Eukaryota; kingdom Metazoa; phylum Chordata; class Actinopteri; order Perciformes; family Cyclopteridae; genus Cyclopterus; species Cyclopterus lumpus. The sequence continues at coordinate 18,712,916 of NC_046977.1, forward strand.
GAAAACCTAATCCTTTACGTATTGCCTTTGAGTGAGAGACATTGAACTGTCAAGACATTCTGTTTAAGAAAAAAAAAAACACTCAAACACAGATATTTCTTAGCAAATTATTAATATGACTTACATGTTGGGATGAACTGGGCAATCAAATTGTTCGTACATTTGCAATACACTTTAAACATTTGGCCTTAAAAGTAAAACAAAGAAAATATCTACAGAATCTATGACTAATGATTTCGTAGAAGTCACACAGAGTCTCTGCTCACGAGGAGCCACACCTTTGAGGAAAATTCAATCAATGAATAGACTTCTACAAAAATTTTTTTTTTTAAATCCCTCAAAAAAGGAGCCCGATTCAAACTCTATCCATAATATAAATACATGAAAAAAATATATATAAAGATGTTCCAAAATCCCAAAAGTCATCCACAACATGCTTTGCATTGCAGTTATGGATGGCCTTCAAGCTTTCATGACCACATGCTTGAACGTGTGGGAATCAGTGTGTCAAACTACATGTGGTTGAATTTTGCTACTGTTTTATTTGCACGTGAAGATGCCAGAGAAAGGGAACACTGTTGGGATTTTGGTCTTTCCATTGTGTGCGAAGATTGAGCGTCAAGGCTTCCCTGGCTGGATGGACAGCAGGCTACCGAATTTGAAGTGCTGGATCACAGGGAACTTCTCCATACACTGAAAAGAGAGAAAGGAAGAGAACTGTTTTACCAACACCAGAGAAGGTATGCTTCCAACTAAGTACAGTACAGATGAAGGCCACTCAATTGAAGACTGCATTTGTCTATTTCTCCAGTACTTTTAAGGAAATTTCCATTGACTTACATTCCGTCTTTGATAATCTTTGGGTACATTTGAAGATTATCTGCAGTATAATAATGAACATTGTGCAGAATTCTTATCAAACGTTTTTTTTAGTCACACAAACATACATACATATATATATATATATATATATATATATATATATATATATATATATATATATATATATATATATATATATATATATATATATATATATATACATACATATATGTATGTATGTATGTATACACACACACACACACTTCAATTCAGTTTATTTTGTATAGCCCAATATCACAAATTACAAATTTGCCTCAGAGGGCTTTACAATCTGTACACATACGACATCCCTGTCCCAGGACCTCACATCGAATCAGGAAAAACTCCCCAAAAATAACCTTTGACAGGGAAAAAAAGGGAAGAAACCTTCAGGAGAGCAACAGAGGAGGATCCCTCTCCCCGGATGGACAGAAGAATAGATGTCATGTGTACAGAATGAACAGCATTTACAAAGTTACATAAACACATACATATATATATATATATATACACACACACACACACACATATACACACACACATATACACAATATAAATAGATATTACAAATAATTATGAGCGGAGTTCCTAACATTAACCAGCTAAATAATATTTTATTTCAAAATCATTAGAATTGTGTGTTTTATTGCAAATCACCACTATATATGACTTAAACAAAAGTATAATATATATTATTATTATATTTTAGTTAATAGGCTATAGGCTTATTAGAAATAGACGTGAGATGAGCGTCGTGAAAACGTTATCTTATTAGATAAATAGAGTTCAGTGAGTTAACATTAACAAGTGATGCTGTTAACTCTTACCACCATTTGTACATGTTCAAGATGGCTGTGGCTCAGCCTAGAGGAAGCCCTTAGTGTGTACTAACATGGACCCAGTTTTGGGGAGCAGCGGTGGGGGTGGTGGCTGTCTGCAGTGGGGGTTGGGAGGCTGTCTCAGGGAGCACAGTGGAATTGAACTCTTGTGCTCAGTCTGTCTGTGCAGTGACACTATCAGTCATGATCTGGGCAGAACTGGGGTGGAAACGCATGCCTCAGAGAACTTTGGGCTAAACATATTCAATCAATGAAAGCGTGTCATTGATCAAAGATAGACTATTCTAATAATCTGCATTAACATAGATTTAATCAAAATGGCTGAAGAAAATTAAGGCAATCCATAGTCATTTGTTTCTATACGCTTTAGTCTTTGTTAACATCAAACCCCACACACTGCTGACTTTTTTTTTTTACAGCACACCAAAGTGCTGAAAGGATAAGTGAGATATTCTACATTTTTCTTACGGTGAACAAATCCCATGAACAGACCCAAACCATCACTGACTATATCCACTAAAAAGTAGTGAGTGTGGATACATATTCTCTCTTTGTGCCAGAGAGCTCCATTGTTGACTAAAAAACATTAAAAACACATCAATGAGCCTTACTGTGTCACATTGGCATGTTCCTTGTGGTCAAAAACATTGAATAACACCAGCCTTATCTATTAAGCGTTTTAATGTCTTTCCTTCCTTCAAAGCTGGATTTCATTCATCTCTCTCCATTATGTAAATTAACTTGTTGACAACAATAAATCAAGCATGATGTTTACAGGGATGAATTATCCATCTCAAGCAAGTCTGTGCGAGTAGATTTGTATAGTACATTGAATTGAACTGAACCCAATAGCTGCCTGGAGAAGAAAGAAACTAAAATATGAGTGGTAGTAACACACACCAATAGGAGCCCAAATATGCAGAAGGTGATCTTGTGTATGGACAAGGCATACTGTGTAATTCTGTAATTCTGTCCATTCAAGCTAACAGTCCAAGTGCATCCAGCATTGTTTCCCTGTCAGTTAGTTTTGAACAGGCGACAAGCCCCCAGAACTGCCTCCTCCGACAGAAAATGGTGGATTCTGCTCTGTCTAAGTCTAGTACAACTCTCTGCCGAAACCCTGTGTGGGGCCAGGAAAAGGGAGTGAGGAATGCAAGTCTGCTGATGGTTGCTCCAGGCTTGGAGGAAGGTCGGGACAGGGAGGGGAGGATTTAATGAAGGGAATGGCAAAGGAGGAGGGGGAGTGAGAGGCAGACAGCTTGGCCCCTAAGCTCTTCGGGAAGGCTCACAGGCTGCTCTGGAAAACACAGGATGTGGGCATGGAGGCGGGGAGAACGGGCTTGGGCTTAGACACCCCCCCCCCCACACACCCCCCGACCCCCCCCCCACCCACACACATCCATTCCTTTATTAACCCTTTCCTGCCTCTCTCCAGTCTGTTAGGCTGAACCAGTCTGTTAGGCTGCATTCACACCAAATCGAACGTTGTGGATGTAACGTCAGTCTTCCCATTCATTTGCATGTGTGTAGGGTGCGGCAGTGGAGGCTGCCAAAAAAAAAAAAACTGACACATTCATACAAAATCAACTTTTGGTAGAAAGCATCCCGACGTCACACTGTATTGGCCAGTCACGCAAGATTTGACCGTAGGATGGCCTCAGCAAGAACAGCAGCACAATAGACTAAAACAGTGTTGTCACTTAGAACCACCTGTTTGATAGGGCTCCTATCCTGCATAGTTTTAAAAGGAAATGTTTTTGTTTTTTCATCTGCCTGGACACCTGAATACTCGTACAACCAGCTTACTAGTACCATGGTGTCACACAAATGGGCCATTTACTCCCAAAACACAGCACAACCCTGCGCTAATCATCACAACGCCTGATTTGGTGTGAATGCAGCCTTAGTTACTCATAAGGACAGTCGGCGTTCAGCAGTGCTTTGAACCAAATGCTAACATCAGCATGCCAACATGCCTAATGTGTTGATGTTTAGCATCTACTGTACCATGGTTTCAATCTTTGTTTAGTGTGTTAGCCAACTTCATGGTACCTAACTTCATGGTGTGCATTTGGGGTCAGCCCAGAACAAGCAATGATATTAAATTTAAGTTCTTAAAACCTGGATGAACTCACCAGCACAGTGACACATCAAGGAAGAAGAATTGGACCGAGCAGTAACAACGAGAGAGAAAGAAGCAAGCATACCTCGGCCTTGTACATTCTGACCAGGCCCTGGTTGACTTTGGACCAGGAAGGAACTGCACTGATGTTCCACAGCTGGTTGGAGTGTTCCGCAAACGGACCGGTTTTCATCTACAGGACAGAGAAAGAGTGTCAAAGACCAGAAGTGAGACACCTATGATGTAATTAATCCTCACTTTATGTAAAAAGTAACACAATAATAATGAAAATATTATTCAGACAAAATTTCTGACTCAAGTGTACAATGAAAAACACTGATACTGAGATTTACACCTTTTTGATTATGGTGAAGGATGACAATGAAATTAATGTGAGAAAAGTGATAGTTATACTGAAGGACGTGTCCAGTTAATATGTTCTGTAGAGGGAAAGACTGTGTACAGAAAGGAATTCAAAGGGAACCCTGCTTTGATTCATCGCACAGTCCAGGAAAGAGTACAACAAGCTTAAAATGATATGCAAATGATGCCGCTACATACATCACAATACAATATTTTTAGATCAGTAGATCACGTCACTACTTGTATGTGAAAGTGACAAACAGAGAGCATTGTCACCAGTTCCACAGAACTTTACAGCATCGGCTTGATAAATTGTTTTGTGGCTTGTTTGGACTCACTCTCACGGCTCTCATCGTTTCCGGTGATTAGGCAGCTGTTTTCAGCAAAAAAGCATTTTCCAGACAAACCAGGAAATCTAAGTTTGAGACAGATTTTGTATTCAAAGATACACTATGTACATGCGTTGTCTTCACTCGATCAACGGCCTCATATCATCTTTGATCTAAAGATGAAGATCTATTCACTGCTAATGAATTACAACCTTTGCAACCTTTGTTGCTGTCTAGCTAGTCTTGATTGTAACTTTAAAGCTGCATTCACCAGAATCCAATAGTGCCCCCACTGAAATTATCCTGTATTGTTTAGCTTTTTTATCATTACTAGGTTTGTTCTTCTAAAGATGATAGGAGGATGGAAGAAAAAGTCATTGCCAAATGAGTGTGACCTCAATAACACTTGTCATGGAAACGTGATTACATTGACTTCTCTGCCTTCAATATGCAGAACAAAACGTTGATTGTTGTTCCAACAAACACCTAAATAAAGATAATAAAGTCTAGAGTACCAACACAGCCACTAGTAAGATTATAGAGCAGAACAATGGGTAGACAGTCATCGTGACAAGAATAAATGTATGAATTCATAAATGTATGAATGAAGTGAGGACTATTGACCATTTTCCCCTAGAGGCAGGGGAATCCAAACCCTGGGGCATCAATCCAACAACCCCCTCCTTATTTCCATCCCCCGCCACACTGCTCTAGACACTTTCCAGGGCCTCGCCTGAGAACACATGGGGGAGGGGCATGGAGCAGACCGTATTCCCTGGAGGAAGGAGTGATTCACAGCAGCATGTGGGGAAGGAAGTGACTCATATGCACATGCGCGCGCACACACACACACACACACACACACACACACACACACACACACACACACACACACACACACACACACACACACACACACACACACACACACACACACACACACACACACACACACACACACACACACACACACACACACACACACACACACACACACACACACACACACACACACACACACACACACACACACACACACACACACACACACACACACACACACACACACACACACACACACACACACACACACACACACACACACACACACACACACACACACACACACACACACACACACACACACACACACACACACACACACACACACACACACACACACACACACACACACACACACACACACACACACACACACACACACACACACACACACACACACACACACACACACACACACACACACGTAGAGTATTGAATGCTTAAACGGTCTGTCTTAGCAACAGTACACAATGAGGCCAGCAATAGATTTTTTTTTTGATTCACTTCCCAAACAATCCATTTCAACACAGAGTTAAGTGGTATTAACTATTAAGCCTCAGTATTGTTGCTATGGTTACCTACAGTTAAATAAACCTCTTACTTGGAGTTAAAATGGAGTTTGTAGGCAATAGTCTATCCACTGAAGCCAGAGTCTAAATGTTGACCACTAACAGAGGAAGCTCTGTTGGTGAGGGTAAATGTTGCAGTTATGAGACAGAAGTAAAAATAGGTCCGTGGAATAACCTTAATGTCCCGTTAGCCACTAGAACTATTGAGCCGAGGCTAAACTCTTATACAGAGGTGACCAGCTGAACTTTTGATACAGCACTGCCTGTCATCGGTCAACATTTTACGATTTCTCTGTTTTTTCCATTTCCAGCTGAGCCCTATCCTTCATGAGTATAGGCGAGTTAGCTTGATTGCATCATTCACAATATGATTTGTTTTTCCTCAATGAAAAATGCTGATACAAGGACAACAGATGTTGGTTGTTGAGAAGTCACTAAGATCTGTTAGTGTAAGTTACATTTAAAGAGTTAAATATACTGGGGGATACTATGAACAAAAAGACAAACTCAATTAGAAGTTCAGTGACGGCATGGCATTTATCTCTTAGAGGTTTCCATAGAAGAGGAGGTCGTTGTGTCTTTTATCCTCTATGCAGCACAGCAAGGAAAAGGTGTTCCCCTCCAGCTGAGAGCAGGAAGCCACCGCGGGTTGGGCATGGTTGGACCGCAACACAGGTCTGAAGTGGACCGACCTGGACTGACCCAGTACTATGGAAACACTTTCTGATGTTATGATGAGACTTTATCCTTTTAGCAGTAAAATATATGTAGTTTACTTGTACTTACAGATTGTATATACTTGATTGAATCACTGATTTTGAGTTTAAATGAAGAGTAAATGGTTGTACAGATCTTTTTTAGTCTTCCGACCACTCAAAAGTGCTACAACACTGCTTGTCATTATTCACACCCATTCATACACTGATGACGGGAACTACCTTGCAAGGGGCAAACTGCCCATCAGACGATTGGGGTCAGGGATCAAACCAGCGATCCTCTGATTAAAGGATGACCCTGCTCTACCACTGAACCAGTCACCCCTAAACACTATAAACTAATTGTCTAAAAATGTAAGGATGGAAGCATTGTGAACACAACAGCGACTCTAACAACGCACAAACATCCACACAATGAGACTTCTCTCCACAAGTCCTCCCTTCCCTTATACCTGTAACGAGATGAGTACAGTACTCAGCCAGCCTTCATGAGGTTGTTTGTCTGACGGATAGTCCCAAAACCAAAGATATTCTGTTTAGAATGATATCAAACAGAGAAAAGCAGCACATCCTCACATGGTCCTCTCATCTATGAAAGCTAAATGATGAACACTTAACCCATTCTCAAAATATGTACAGGTTCATTTCCTGTCCACATCAAACATGACCGTGAACAAATTAAAACTGCCTAACAGATGAGGAGAACCACATAAGCCATTCTTCCCACAATAGCAGCATCCTTTCATGACCTTTCATGGCCGTGAGGAGGAGGGAGAGGTCAAACGGCAGGAGGAGGAGGAAGCAGAGGGAAGGCGATGGCTTCTGAGTGGGAAGGAGGCAAAGGATGTAGCTGCTCCAACAACGCCCTCCTCTACTTCCCTCCCCTCCTTTTCCTTTCCAAACCAAAAACAAAGCCATTGGTTCCTGCTCTGGCTCTCCACCAACACAATCCCATCTTCCTGGACAAAGCATTTCCAACAATATCAGTACAATGTCTACTTAAAGAGAGAGAGATTTATATATATATATATATATATATATATATATATATATATATATATATATATATCCCACTGCTAAGTAATCTAAAAAGTGCACAATGATAGGATACAGGAAGACACACAAAAGGAATGTTATATACATGTGAGGAGATTGTCAGAGTTCAACCACAGTGCGGGTAATGTCCACTAGAGGGCAGTACTCCTATAAAACAGCAGGGATGATCTGGAGTTCTGGGAACAGATGTCAAGGCCTCCAAGAAACCAACAGCTGAGTCACTACAACGTTTTAAAGTTTTCCTTTTGCTGATTTTGACAGACATCAGTGTAGAGAGACAATAGGGACAGAGACGGGTAAGAACAGCAATACTTTGGCCGGGTATCGAAGCGTAATTGTTGTAGCTTAGTGGAATGCGCCTGGACCATCAGGCATCTGGGGCGCCTACAATTTGTGCTCCTTGGGCTCTGGGGGTTTCTGCTCTGACAATTCAAAAAGGAAACTTTCTTAGACGTGTGTTACTTGTAATCTTTCATTTTATGTTTAAAAAGGTCACCCACATTACAAAAAGGGTATTTCTTTAGCTGTTTAGCTACTAAATGCTCCGCTATGTTTAGCAGCTAGTTGCTAGCTCTTGATAAGAGGGACACTTTAGACTCAAAACAGCTGCTGGAAACAACGTGATGAGAGCAGGAAGACTGAACCACAACCAAAACAATGAACTCTAATGTGCTAAATGCACATGTGATTAGTCACTCTGGGAACATCTTTTATATTACACATCGGCATACGATCCATAGTCAATACCAAACATTGACTGGAGTTATAGCAAACACAAATAGAGTAGAATGCCATCACTAGAGTCAAGTTTACATTCAGAAAGTTGACAATGTTCAACAAGCGTTGTTGAGTTGTTCCTGAGCAGATATAAAAATAAATCAGATTGTTTCATTCAGAGTGCGTTTCATTTGCCCACCTCATTTATGAACTTGATGCACTCCAGAAACATGAAGTCTTGGTGGTGTTCGTTCACCACCCTCTCATCGATGAAGTGCCGGGGCTCCAGTGTTGGGTGATCTGAAGGGAGAATGAGCTGTAAGTGCACATGTTTACCACCAGGTGTCACTTTATCTTCCCATTACCTGAGATCAAGGCCAACTCCAAGCCCTGTTACACAGGATCAACACAACTACAGTTATTACTTTTAGTTAGCAATGTGGACTTTCTCACATGTGACAGCAAGAACAGCACAAGTTTAAATGGTACTGTTCGTGCTGGCTCACTGTCTCGTTAGTCATGGCTTACTGTGACATCTGGACAAAACAAAGCCCATGTTATTAAAAGTAGCACAAGGACAAGTCACAATGGCTGCTGGGAAGAAGTCAGATTGTCTGAAATTGTAACGGATTGTAATGGCATTAGTCCTGTTTTAGCTTCCTTATACTGTCAGCCTGTGTAAAAGATTTATGTCTGTCTGTCAGATTTATATTCTAATGTTAATAAGCATTATTGATTAGAATATTTATCAGATTATTTGGTAACCGCAGCAGTGATTTCACCTGAACAATCGGAAAGTAAGGTGCATTAGGTTTGAGTCTGAAACATAGCATCCATAATAATATAGTACAAAGAGCTTCTATCGTGTCCTGTTTCTATCTGTCCATCAAGATGCAGCTATGGAGGTCCAGTTACAGTCTGACCTACCAATGCTACTAAGGCATGGACAAAATTAACCAGACTACAGGTGTGAAAGTGGCCTTAGCTTTTCACGGCCCAGATGAAAACCCAGAGCAGATCGAGCCAAGCGTAGTTCATACTCGCCGTAGTGAAGCAGTCACAACGTGCACGCCGTGATGAGACTCTTACCTACAAACTGGGAGCTTCCCCAAATGAAGGGCAGAAACTGGAAGTCATCTAGTCCCCACACACCTTGGCTCCCAGCTGGCTCCATCCTGTAGGTCTTTTGCAGCTTCCGCATTACTGCCAGATACCTGCAGAAACAAACAGTACTCACTCTGCAGGACAATGTAGGGTCCCAGTAGAGACTGATCAAAAGTAACAGTGTATTCCAACAGTTACACTAGAGATAGGGGATGTGTATCAAATACACAAACATCAATCTTCCAACCAGCCAGCCATCATCTTTAACCTGTTATCCTGTTCAGGGTTGGGGGGCAAGGTTCACCTAGAAAGGTCTCCAGACCATCACAGGGCGCATAGAGAGAGACAACCATTCACACAGACAGTCACACCTACGGGAAATCAGTCATCACTTAATCTAACCTGCTTTGGAAAAATCATATACCAAATGTATCAGACGACTTTTCACTTCTCTACTATGACTATCACTCATATGGAGATCTTCATGATTATTGCAATAATAGAATTTCTCCACTAATCGTGAAACACACACACATGCGCGCACACACACACACGCTCACCTGTTAAACACTTTGAAAACGATAGCCAGCTGATCATCTACCCGGAGAGCTCCAACCTTGCAGAGGCAGCAGAGGAATGCGGCAAAGGCAGCTTCATGACCTGAGAAGAACACACACATCACAGGTCTTCAAACAGCTGTGTGCAGTTCACTTGTGCTTCACTTTAACTCTCCACCTTTCTTGATTTGACTGTAATGTGAAGAACAAAACCTGACAATATAATCAAGCTACTACATCTGCTTTCAGCTAGTACTTTACAACGTACTACTTCTACAATGAATTGTTTTGTTACTTGTAGTTTATAGACCACCGCTGCCTCAACTTCTGCTCAATATATCTGCCTTTTGTCCAAATGTCCTCCAAATGGACTCTTTGCCCTGAATGACTTCTTCTCCATAGCTCCTCACAATATTGTTTTCAATGCATTTTTGGACATTTACACATATGGCATTGAAAAACATTTCAAATCCATGTGTAGTCTTTGAAGCTGAACTCAAAGTATTTGTCTAGTGTTTCTTTACTTTTGTAGGAATACATGCCTGCATGCATCTCTGAATCAGGCCTACTTCTGACACAAGAGCACCTCCTGGTGTCCGTGTAGTATATCTACAGCCTGATACACGTGTCAAAACACCACAGCAGCTACGTGATCATGTGTCAAGACAACTTGACAGATCACCATGGTTATGACAGAAGAGCTGTGAAAGACACAACAAACTAGGCAAGAGATCCCATCTGGTTACATTAAGATATAAACCATTGAAACATGTTCTCCCTCTCTTTCTAGAGGTCATCTTGTACATTTAAGTTTCTGGAGTTTACAGCTTGAAAAAATATTTTGACAATCCAACAGCAATGCCTCTCCAGAGAGTGTCTGTTACTGCAGATCATCCATGGAACATAGCATTACAAACTAAATCCCATTTCACTCTATTTATTGGGATGGAGGCATATCTCAGAGATATTTAAAATCCACACATCTTGGATAGGTAGCAGTGAGTCTAATGAGGACCGGCTCTTCAACATTAAAGATGGCTGGGTTGTGTCAAGGTTTGGAATTGGTTTTAATTTAAGAGTAAGAACATGGGCAGTACTATTAATGACACTGCCAATAACTGCTAAATAACTGCTAAATGCAATACATTGTGACACACAAGCAAAGCTTTGCTTTTTATTAAAAAAAACATATGTTTTGGAAGTATTGTTCATTGTAATTTCAGTCTTTATTAGATGGTACACAGTGGAGAACTGACAGGAAACATGTGGTGACCAGTTCAACTGATTCTTCAGTTACTGTCATTATATACTTTCCCATAATGCTTGATATAGAATTATAGCTATACGGAGCAAAATAACCAGCAGTTACCTGTTCCATAGTCTATCCTGGTGGCGTTCCCAACAGACTCTTTCAGATAGACAGCTATCTCTGGAGCTGCAGCACATCTATCAGCTGGGAGCACCGCTGCCACCAAAGCCTCTGCCTCCTGCATGCACACACAAAAACCTCACCAGGGGGATGTGTCCAATACAAACATGGGGAAAGCTTTATGGATTGTGTGGAATGAGATCATGGTTACAAAAGGGATCATGGTTACAAAAGGGTTCGTACAGAGAATGTCTGCAAATTGTCCAAAGAGAAGTTAAACTTGCTAATCTTGAAAACGTTGCAGTTTCAATACACAATGATTGACATTTATAAATGGGGAGGAATACACAAAAAACACACCAGGTCTTAAGGCATGTTTTTCTATTGAATTGAAACAATTGGCATGTTACAGTGTCAATGAGGGACGCACAGACGTTGGATCTGTGAATCTGACTGATCCACAGTGAAGACAGGGTTAGGGTTAATGTGCTGAGTGAATGATGAGTGAGGCTACTGCTGATACTATGCCGGCATGGGTCTCACAATAAATGCATTTGCAGGCCTGTACTTGAAGTTGTGCTGTTATGCCACATGAACTCAAATTATAAACTAGATTCAGACATTTTGGGCACTTTTATACAAGTGTCAGTTTGAAAACATTACATGGACGAAACACATAGCTTGAGTTTTAGGAAGTGGAGTCATAAAACACTACGGAGGAGCTACGTTGTTTTGACCATCTGTTCTGGTTTGTGAGAAAAAAGACACAGCCACGAACAGGTAAAGTGTTTTGGTAAAGAGATGTAAAACATGTCATTACACTGAGCCCTTCCCAGCTGCTTTAGAATGAGCAGCTCAGCGCTGTGTGTTAAAGCACAAGACAAGTCGACTGTGATGGTGTGCCTGCTGCATTGTAACACACATGTTTACCGGTAGACATCTTAGGCAATAACTGAAATTTGTACAACTGTCACTTGTAGTTAAGAATTGTTAGTCTCAGGTTATGTAGGTTGTGGGTGACTGTGGGTCAGTGGTTAGCAGGTCCGTCTTTCAATCAGGGGGCTCGTGGTTCAATCCCCGCCCTAGTCGATGTGTCCTTGAGCAAGACACTTAACCCTGAATTGTTCCCTGTAGCTGTTCTACAGTGTATGAATGTAACATGATTGTAAGTCGCTTTGGATAAAAGCGTCAGCTAAATGACATGTAATGTAATGTATGCGCGCACACTTGTGTGTTGGGTTGTGCGTGTGTAAGGGTGTGCGTGTGTAGGGGTGTGCGTGTGCACTAACCTGATCTAGTTTGGCAAACCAGGTTCTGTAGGCCCTATTACCAAAGCGGGATGGCTGGTCAGCAGGAGGGGTCTCGTTTATCCACCGGTCAAGAGTCTCCAAAAGATCTAGTAACTTCTCCACTGTCTGTCACACAACAAGACAACAGTAACTGCAGCAACACTGGAAGTGATATTTAGCATCATCATTAAATGGTGGGGAGCAAACAACAAAACAGCTTATTTAGCTCAGTAGGGGGGTCCTGGTTCACTCATCTGAGCGTCAGGTGGAAAACCTTAGGGACTTTGTTTCCATGTCGCAGAATTTCAAGAGTTATTCTCATTGCCATACGTTTATATTCTCAGACAAATTTAAAGTATGAAAATGTGATTATTATGGAGGAGATTAGCAGCTCCTGTGCGGCTGCACTGGTACTGTGAAGTCGACTGATGGCTTTAACATAGATACAGCTTCAAAAACAAGGAGACAACAGGAAGTTGTCTTCTTGAGCATGTGTGAAGGGTGATATCCCTGATATGAAAGACAACATACCTCTGACACTTTATATTCACATGTGAGATTCTTCCCCTTCACACCTTCATTCAGTGTCAGAACGAAGCCCATGTAGTCAGCATACGCCTGTAAGAGGGAGAGATGTGTTCAAAACTGGGACGTATCAAGATGTGCAGTCAGACAAACTAATACAAAAACTAATCCCAATGCTATGATATTGAGGAGTATTGCTACTAAATGGATATTGATCAAGATAAGGCCTATATTCCACTGTGATGACTACAATCAGACAAAACTCTTTACGTGGGCCTCAAGAACTAATAACTGCAATCGCTTTCCAAAGTTTTCATTATTATTTGCTTGGCTTCAATCATAAACCCACTAAACAACTACATCAAACCAACTGCAGGTGTGAACAAAGCCTATAGTTGCAGATGATAACCATTATTATTGTAAAAAGATTAAAAGACAAATTCACTTTTAGTCTGGGAGAAACCTGTCTCAGTATCACACTGATCAGGTCTACATGTTCTTGGTGTGGTGAAGACGTTGCAACATGCTAATGCAGCAACCTACTTGAGATCGCTTCCACTTGCTCATGTCAGGCACCATGCTGATTTCTTTCTTGGGGACCATGAAGGTGACGCTGTCTGTGACTTCATGTGCTTCATCCTCAGGAGTGGATCCTAAATAAATAGTTTAGGAAAAGAAAGATGTCAAAAAGTAATTGCAGTTTAGATATGCAGCAGATATCTTATTGGTTTTGGCAGCGAAGCTAAGTATTTTAACGATAAAGTAATTCAATATTCACTCAATGTGAGATTGTTCATTTTGTCTGATGTAGATTTTTCACAGAAATCGTGATTACAAAATGTAAAAGATATGGATGTCTACCAGGCATAAAAGGTCGAACGAAAGATGCATTAAGGCGTACTATGGGATATGTAGGATCCGGTATTTTTGCAGCTAGGCTCAAACTAGGGACTACAATCCAGGACATGGCCTCTGCTGCTTCATTTTTGAAAAATAATGTTTAAACCGTTCTCCTGTGAGGGCTGCAATGTTACCCGTTGAAGCAGAACACAACAGGAATACTTGCTCCATTCATCGTGGAACATTGTAACCGAACTTTCAAATACAATCTCTCATAATGATGTTCTTCATCATAAGTGAACGGCAGTGGGGGTACACTGCGAACGGTCTCCTGCACATTCCCTCTACGTGCTAGCTAACACCTTCGAGACTGTTCTTTTTCAGAGTTTGACACCGACTGCTAACTAAACATTACTGAGCACGACTTCAAGTGTGTCAAACCAATACTGGTGGCAACTTAAGTTATTCCAAATGTAACGTTAGGGATGTATTTGCCGGAGGACAGCGGCAATGTGCCTTCTAGGCTTATCTACCAACCGAAAAGTTCATTCACGACTTCGTGTCCCGTGTGGTAGTGTGTTATACCTGCTAACGTTAACAACGTTTAACACAAGAGAGCAACAACGATGCAGCACCTTCTAAAGCTGATCAATAGCTACCAGCTGTGGCTTTACCTGACTGCTGCTCTGTTTCCGCCATGGTGAGGATAACAGTCTTCTTCGTGGGTTTCAGGCAGATTTAAACTAACCATGGCGCATTACTGCCACCGCTGTCCAAACTGTAAACGGCGTCCCAGGTTCTATTATAAGCATACTAACAATCGATTTTAACTAATTTATTTTAGTACCGTGCATTACAAAAAAATGTATGTACCAGCATAAATATACCGGAGGTATACATATGAAAGTACTCAAATTCCACTTACTCCCGTTAAGTTCCTCTTTCAGAATGACATGTTATATCACATATATATATAACACGGTTTCCCTCCGTCGTCATTTATTGAACATGAAACGTTAAACACTGCATGACTCCTTCAATAAGTCACACCCACCACGAAGCAACCGTGCTGTGGCGTTCAGCAGCTGTGCTGTCCCCGGTTACACACTCACAGCCAGCCTGTCTCTGTTGGGTCTGACCTAACGCCGATTAATAACAGGCTTATACTTAATGCTGCACTTTGACCACCGACTGACCGGAACTGGACCTGTGGGCGTTTCTTTGAGGGCAGAATGTGGGGGATTTGCAGCAGAACTATGGTAAGTAACGCACTTTTAGCTGATCTTGTTTACACTGGCCAAAAGCCGACTTGAGCAAAAGTCATTGAAATTGATACAATTGACCTTCGAACTTTAGATAACCTTAATGATGTTGATTGATCAGTTAACGCTAGTTACCTAACTAACGCGAGGCGGTGAAGCAGTTTGTGCTAACTGTTAGCATAGTGAGCTAATTTAGCTCGTAGAGTAGTAAACTGAAGAGGATCGCGGTAGCAGTTAACGTTAGCAAAGCTAAGTGGGGCAAAGGTGATGTTGTGGTTCGCTAAGATTCAATATAACGGTAGCTAAAATACACTTAAGGACAAGCTTGACCGAGACGACAATAGCATATTTTAATGCTCTTTGGTCTCATGAAGAAAAGCTAACGAAGTGAACTCGATGCTACTCATTATTAACAGAATGATGTTGCTCAGTAAATGCACCTGCTTGGAGTAACGTTAATATGTCTGAAGACCATTTCAATATCATTGGACATACACATAGTCACTTAACCTACTAAAGCATATTTAACGTTAGATTATATTTCTACGACACTAGCTGTTGTTTCCTTGAGTGACGGATTCAGAAACATTATGCTGCAGGAGATTTGCTTACCATTATTTTTTAGCTTTTACATTTTTTATCATCTGATCTGTACAAAAAGAAAAAGTAATTTGTGATGGATGGGCCCGGGGGGAAGCCACTATCCAAGGCGACTTTTGAATATGAAGTTATCCTCTGATTAATTTTAGATGTTCACTTTATCATTTACTTATTGGTATTTTTGTTGACTCTATAGTCGAGTTGTAAATGAGTGCAGGCTGCCCTCTACCGGTGACATGTCGCTTTTAAAGGACGTCACCTGGTAGTCAAGTGTTACCAAGAAGCGGGGTCTGTGCACGAGAGGGGCACTGTTGCCAGGTCACATTTACTTTTTCCAGCGCGATCACAACTAAAACCACCCCAATTCAATAAAAGAACAGCCCAAATCATAACATTGCTTGAAAATCATATACAACCATTTGTTTCATTGGACCAGAGCTCCTGAGGGTTGTCACTTTTATTTGTGACCTGATACATTCATCTCTATTATTTATTTATTTATTTATTTATTTATACAAATATTGATCCAGGAAGAAACGTGTGTCCAACTCTGACTTCAAATATCATCTCTGTAGATGGAATCTACTGGAAACTTTCTTGTGGATTACAAACCTAATTACTGCAGATACATGTTTGCAGAATGGTGACAGTTAAGATGAGATCTAAGACATTTGATATTACTAACATTTACTTGTTGAATTGAATCATTCAATTCAGTTTATTTTGCTGTACTGTATAAAAGACCTCTGTCATCTCAATATTGTATTTCTGTGCAATAGACGTGTTTAACTTCCCTGGGTATTCTGACCGAGTTTCAACAATTTCACATAAATAAGAGATCATAAAAAGGCCAACGGACACACAGTTGATACCGCAATGTAGAGAAATGATAGTTCTAAGGTTACTGAAATATAAAACTACTACATTAAAAACGTCCCACTTCCATCAGATGTAGGGTCATTTTCTCATAAACTTCAGTACAACTGGAGGAGAATGAAAGTTTAAGACAATTGACATTGACTTCCCTATTCAGACCCGAAGGTTGCCTTCTGATTGGGACATACTACTTTGGCATAACTTGGCACCTTGAACATTGACCCTCTGGCTCATATATCTGCAGCACAGGGCGTTGTTGGTCAGAATAGCCTGGCAAGCATGTTTGCTTGCATGCTGCAAAATGCAACTGGACTTTAAAACCTAAAACTTCCAATGAGAATCTTATGAAGTCAAGTCAGTTTAAAAAAAACAAATAGTTGACCAGAGGTTTTTTATTTTTATTTTATTTATTTTAAATTCATTAAGAAGCCAGATTCATCAGGATGTGATTTTTTTTGCATTTGAGGATCTAGTTTAGGAGCCATTTTTGCTACAGTTAAGGGCATATTTGAAAACAGATACTGTCTAAAAAAAAAAGGGGTTAAAAAAAACTGGTATTAAAGAGCAAAGTAAGCCAGGAAATGTTTCAGAGTTAGCTTTCATATTTGACTGGGGAAATGCACTCTTTCCACAAAATGACACCACAAAAGTATTTATTTATTTAACGTACCCTTTTGTCTCTCAGGTAAAGGTGGGGATGGCGAAACCCTGTGGCTTAATGAAACCCTGTCACTTGGTGAAGCCTGTGTCAGTGACTCGGGTCTCTGGCAGATACCTGACCCACCAGAAGGGACTGCCCAGTCTGCCTGTCCCCCCTCTGCAGCAGACATGTGAGCGATATATCAGTGCCCTGGAGCCCATTGTGGAGGTGGATGAGCTGAAGCACACTAAAGAGCTGGTGGACGAGTTTCAGAAGGCAGGAGGGGTCGGAGAGAGACTTCAAAGAGGCCTGGAAAAGAGAGCACGGAGCACTGAGAACTGGGTAAGACTTGTGACTCTTTGAATCAAAGCGATATAATGCCTCTCTTGTTCGCTCTCCTATTCAACACAATTTAATTTCTTTTTAGTAAACTATCCGCCATGTTGATCAGTTTTTGACTGTCTTTTGTAGTTGTCAGAGTGGTGGGTGCAGGTTGCTTATCTCGATTACCGGTTGCCTGTGGTGGTTCATTCAAGTCCTGGGTTGGTCTTGCCCCGCATGAACTTCAGTGATAAGCAGGGACAGATAAGGTGATCACACATGCAGTTTTTTTTTTTTTTTTACAACATATAACAACTCTAGTTTAAGTCTGTATCTCTTCAACAGATCTTGGTAAAAAAAATGTTTTTTTCAGAAAGCGCATTTCAAAAACTTGTAGACACTAACTATTTCAATCACTTAATCAACATCAGGATACAAGTAAACCTTTTAATTAAAATGGATCATAATCTCTGTTCAGATTTGCTGCCAAACTGATAGCAGGTGTTTTGGACTTCAAGATGATGATTGACAAGTAAGTACTGTGCTCATAACCATCTCCTGGTTGTCCTAATTCTAGTTTTGTCTCTTACCTACAGTTTGTCATTAATGCCTTTTGTAAAAAACTCTTAGTTAGCTCAACTGTTAGCTACTGGTAAGGTAGCATTCTTCAGTGACCCCATGGTGTGAACAGTCTGCTGGTAAAATCTTACTTAACCCTTCATTTTATAGGCAGCTCTTGCTGATTGATTATGTAGTATGCAGTAGCCCTACGTTAGCGTACCATGCCGGCTCAGTGGAGTTATTTTAGTTTTATAACTTAGAATGGCGAGAACATACACAATGTGAGTTGCAATGGCAGAGTAGTTCTGTTCCTGTAGGCTATCTGCTCGTTGTCTCAATGGGAAGTGAAGAAAAATTGTGTTTTAAGGTTATCTAGCATTCACGTAGCGTGAGCTGACTATATCAGCATCCAGCAAAGTGAACTGGAGGCAATGAGCTCCTGTCTGAAGCTACAGATGACATGCCGGACGGCAGTGCCCTGAAGCTCCGCCCTCGCTGTTTATTAATATTGATCGTGTCAACAAATTCACCAAAGCACTCTATGGAATCCCCAGAAAGTCAGCAACCAACTGTGAAGTAGATGTGATGAGTGGTGCTCCAGATATGTGAAAGAAGGAAGGGAGCACAGACAGTATCCGACCCACTATTGTCATGAAATGATATTGTGGCTCAGTCAGTTTGAAAGTGCAGATCTTGTATGTCTTGCAGTGAGACACTACCTGTGGAATATATGGGAGGGAAGTCTCTGTGTATGAATCAATACTACGAAGTGCTGTCTTCCTGCCGCGTGCCTGGTCTGAAGAGAGACTCTGTGGTGAACCACGCCAAGAGATCCACGCCCCCTAAACACATTGCTGTAGTCCACAACCTTCAGGTGAGGAGCTGAACATTACCTGACGTTAATGCTAAAGGATAACTGGTATCAACCAGCTCAGTGCTCACTGGGTTTATCAGTAGTAAAATGACAATTGAGTGCTTTGTCTTATGAAGACCAAACTATTAGGAATAAGTGGAGTTTTATTTTCCATATGACTCTGCCAATCTACTATATCCAGTAGAAATAGCCTGGTGTCAGTGCTGTTTGTAATGGTGGTTCTTGTTCTACATATTTGTCAGTTGCATCTAAACAAGGACACGCATATCCATATATATATATATATATATATATATATATATATATATATATATATATATATATATACACACACACACACACACATACATACATATATATATATATAAAAAATAGGACTTGCATACTTCTATATTTGTATTTTTTTTTTTTTTTTTTTTAAAGTGTAGAGGAGCAGAATTGCTTGTACCCTAACTATTGCTCATGTCATAAATTACATATGGCAACACTTCGACATCCAGAGTGAAGCCCACATAAGGTCTGAATCCTCATTCATTAGTGTGGTAATGATCGGTATGATTTCTATTTGTGAGAAGTCTTTTTTAAGCCCTAAGTGCGCATGGTTGTGAGAATTGTGGTAATCAAGTTCTGATCTACTAAAAAAAGCTATTAAAAAAAGATTGATTTAAAAGGAGTAGTCTTTCAGGATCCTTGAGGAACGATGACTCCAGGGATCTGATTGGTCAGGAGGTGGGCTGTTCTCTGAACTGAGTCGGTTATGAACAGATTAGTCTTGTTTGATAGGTTACTGTGGTGATATACACCGTCATTATTGGTGAGTTAAACTCAAAGATAGCTGGATAACCCAATGATCTTGCTTGGTTATACAGGCATAGTTCTTCTGAGATTTTCAGTATTTGTTAGGTCTGCTTTGGGGTCCAGTAGACTATTTCCAAAAAACCTCTCCAGTTCATCTTAAGATAACTTCCTACAGTGTGCTTGTATGATTTCTAACAAATACCCTGAACAAAAACCTGCACAAGTCTGACTTTAAGAGACACAATGGTGTCTCAAGCACCTGTGATGTATAAACAGCTTCATGTTCTGATATGAGAGAGCACACTAACCATTCAACAGCAGCTAATATTTAGTGACAGTGACAACTGTCAAGTAAAAGTGAGAAGCCTGACGGAGCCTTTCTTGTCTTTCCTCCTCATGGAATCAGTTTTATGTGTTGGAGGTGTACAACAGTGATGGGACTCCGTTGACAGCTGATGAGTTCTGTGTTCAGCTGGAGAGGATCTGTAGCTCTTCACTACAGACCGACATGGAGCCTGTCGGCATCCTAACCACCCAGCACCGTGACGCTTGGGGCAGGGCCTACGTCACCCTCACCCAGGGTGAGCTAAAAGACCACCGACACTGATCCAAAGCAGAGGGTCTCCAACAAGAAGCTGGCTTCTAAGTGGCTGGCTGACGCTTAACACACTGTTCATACATTTGATTCCACAAAGTCAATCTGTAAACCTCTATCCAATCAAGTTGAAATCAAAAGGGGGCGGCTATAGCTAATGGGTAGAGTGGTCGTCCTGAAACTGCAAGGTAGGTTTCGATCCCTGGTCTCCCCATAGTTCGCATATCGAAGTGTCCTTGAGCAAGACGATGCTCCCCTGGCGCACCGCAGCCCACTGCTCCTTAATTATTAACAATGGGTTAACATGCAGAGACCAAAAATGTCATGTATGCATGTCAATATGTAATATGATTGGCCTGGCTATATGAAATAGCCAGGCCAATAAAAGGCAAACATGTTATATGTCATGAGGAATGGTAGCAGAGTTTTGACATTGAAACAAATTACAATAGCACAGGGATGCATCCTTAAAATGGCAACTCTTAATATATACAGATATCCTGATTTAGTTAAAGTGTGTGTGTGTGTGTGTGTGTGTGTGTGTGTGTGTTTACTCCAGATAAGACCAACAAAGAATCTGTGTCCGCTATCCAAAGGAGCATCTTCACTTTGTGTCTGGATGGAGCGATGCCTCAAGTATCCGATGAGACGTACCGCAGCTATGCTGCTATACAGATGCTGCATGGAGGAGGCAGCCAGTGGAACAGTGGCAACCGCTGGTTTGACAAGACGCTGCAGGTGACCCACTGAGGCCTGTTTTTTTTTTTTTGACACGTATACATATACACACACAGACGTGTGTGTATATATATTAGTGCTGGACAAAAGATAAAAACATTTCATTTTTCTGCGATTAATCGCATAATGCGCAAAATTCAAGAATTAATTAAAAACTAGTGTATTGCACGCTTTTTAAAAAATTTTTTAAGTAATGTTATCAGATCAATATAACAGGCACTGTGGGAGCAACAGCAAGTTAACATACAGAATCTAAATTTGTTTTTTTTTTAAAAACAGCTGTAATTTACTGTGCAGGGGACTTTTAGTCTGTAAAGCGGCTCCTCAGACCGACCTCTTCCTCTGCAGGAATCGGCCTGCAGTCCGCTGTTCTCCTCTTGGCCCAGGCAGTTGTTCATTGTTCCTGCGTTTATCCACAGTTCTCCTACACGTCGCAGTAGTCTGACGAAGTTTCGCTCCACTGGTTGTTTCAATGCTGTGTAACGCCTTTAAGACGTACTTCATGCTCGTAGTCCTCCGATGATAAGATAACTCCAGTTTGAGTGGTTACAAATAGCTTTGCTTTTATTAACTACGCCATCTGGTAGAAATTTTAAATGAAAATGTCCATTTAAAAGTGCCTTTCTCCATGTTCTCTGTCAATGTGCGCAGCAGCATTAAGCCCCTCCCAATGCAAAAAAAAAATGCATTAACGCATGATGAAATTATTGTCGGCGTTAATGGATTGCTGCGTTAACGCATTAATAACGTGTTAATGTGCCCAGCCCTAATAAATATAAATATATATATATATATATATATATATATATATATATATATATATATATATGTGTGTATAACATATGTGTATATGTATGTGTGTATATATATATATATATATATATATATATATATATATATATATTTCTGTGATCTATAGATACACACGTGCAGTGCAGTTATTAGTCTCTCACAGAGGTTTGGCAGGACTATAGCAAGTACACTAAAGAACTACTGTAAGCTCAAGCATGGTGTTCATGAGGCCAGTCCATGACTAGAAGTCCAGTAACCAGCACTACTCTGGGTCAGATTAGGCAGGCCTGTCTTCCTAGTCACCCCCGTCTTTGCTCAACTGTTTCCCACATTAGTGGTGATGTTGTCTGAGACAAAGAAACCCTTCTGTCACAACAAAGTGTTCATTCTCAGAGGCACAGATCCGGTAGCCAGTAGGGTTGAATGTCTTTTGTGGATGGAAATGTACCACTTGATGTTGACTTCCCAGAAGGCTGTGGCTTAATTAAACAGACTGGAGACTTGCTCAAAAAGACTTTGAATAGATCTGATATGTAAAGTAGGTAAGGTAGAAATGTGACCTTGTCAACAAATTCCTCAGGCAGACTGTTCAGCAAATTCGTTTGATGTCTTTTTCTCTAAAAGTTTCTGATCTCTCTTCCAGTTTATTATTGGAGAAGACGGGACATGTGGCGCTAACTACGAGCACGCCCCAGCTGAGGGCCCACCTATAGTGGCCTTGATAGACCACGTTGTAGAATACACGTAAGTAGATTTTTGAGAATCTGTAAGGTGTCTGTTTGGATTTCTTCTTGTCAGAACATCTTTGAAAGTTCAGCAAGAGTCAGAGAGACATGTACACAGATAGAAAATCCCACTTGGACAACTATGGCTTCATTAAGTATCAAATAGTTTTTTTCTCCCATCTCATGTAACTCAGGAGGAAGCCAGATATTACTTCTACTCCCATGGTGCCTTTGCCTATGCCCCAGAAACTGCACTTCAACATTACACCTGAGATCAAGAAGGATATTGAGAAGGCCCAGCACGCCATGAACATGTGAGGGCAGATTTTAATATGATATATGTATGTATGTATGTATGTATGTGTGTGTATGTGTGTGTATATATATATATATATATATATATATATATATATATATATGAAAATACTGGACTTTCTGTTAACTGTTGATTGTTCGCAAAAATACAAATATAGAAGTATGCAAGTCCTATTTTTTATATGTGTGTGTATATGTATATGTGTGTATATATATATATATATATATATATATATATATATATGAAAATACTGGACTTAAAAATACAAATATAGAAGTATGCAAGTCCTATTTTTTATGTGTGTGTGTGTGTGTGTGTGTGTGTGTATATATGTGTGTGTGTATATATATATATATATATATATATATATATATATATATATAAATATGAAAATACTGGACTTAAAAATACAAATATAGAATTATGCAAGCCCTATTTTTTAGTAGGTAACTACTACTTTGGTGACTAATATATATATATATACACACGCACACTGTTCTCGCTGTCATTTCCTCGATAACAGACTGGCCCAAGACCTGGATATGAGGGTCATGGTATTTGGCCACTTTGGGAAAAATGTCCCAAAGACCCACAAGATGAGCCCTGATGCTTTCATACAGATGGCGCTACAACTGGCTTACTACAGGTGAGATGCTGAGAAGTCATGTGGAGATGGGACTGTGGTTGTAAGCAAACATGTTACTCTTGACATTCCAAAGCAAGGCTAAGTAGAAAGCTTATCACAGTTATAGAAAGTATCACAGTTATGCTGCTACTGAGATTCTTGTTTCGTGAACAGAGATGAGATGGATTCACCCGGTGTTTAGGTACTATCCTCGGGGCAATAGATGGAGTTTAAGTCTAACTTTGACTGATGGGTCAAACATCTTGGTAAAGAGTAGGACTTGAAAGCTTTGTATAAAGAAGCTCAAAGTAAGTCTTAAACAAATTAAAGTGTTATTATTCTGTACTGACAGCATCTCATGAGTTATTACAGCTTCATCGTCACCTTGTGGTTTTTAAATGGAACTCCACTGATGTTACTCATCAAAGTGTGTTTCCAGGTTTTGGGAGTACTGTACTACTGCATATGTGAGAAATAAGGTTATATAAAGCCTTTAGTGTCTCGATCACTAGGTTATGTGGTGGTTCACTGTGATCTGTAGACTTCAGCTTCTATCTTTTCTTTTCAACCTCCTTTTCATCTTGGATATGTCCTTCAAATGCACATTGTACAAGGTTACACATTTGAAATGGTTAGGACATAAATTATTGTATTTTATTGTCATTAGTAGTTGTTATTATGTATTATAAGCTGCTTAGTGTTACAAAGTTCAAAAGGGCATATCTCTAATATCTATTTTATATTGCTTTTAAAACATTTCTTTCATTAGGATTTATAGTTGAACACATCTTGATAGTGTTAGAATTGACCTTTTACCTAATACTCATATTTACTGAATAGAGTTCGAAAGCATCCTAATGCAAGTCGATGCAACCTCTGTGAACGTTGGCTGTTTAGCTTCACTGTGATTACTCTGAGCAGCATGATGGGGATGGATGAAGCTTCTTGGTGGCAGCACTCCGTCTATATAGTTCAGGGGTATTCATTTCAAATTCAGTGAGGTCCAGTGTGAGAGCATTTCCTCATCAAAAGTCCGGAACATCACAATAATATAGTCCCATATATAATAAAGTAGCCAAGTAATAACGTCTGTATGTAGTCAACAACTGACTGTCAAATAAAATTAAATAAGTTTAATTGAATAATTTCTCCAATAGTTATTGTCAGATTTATTTAGTTGATTAATTATAAATAATACATATGCTATTAATAAATACATGTTCTTTCATTTCAAGTCAAATAAGGGCTGCATTAAAAAAACAAATCTTTTGAAAAATGTGACTCACTAAAATAAAGTACTTTGTCCTGCAGCTTTCAATTTATTTCATTCAGGTGTGAAGTTATGTCAATTAAAAAAAGACAAGATATCATATTATTCTCATCTTCTAAAAAGATACATGTTTAAACCTCTTGTTTCAGCTTCTCCTCTCCATTAACATCATTGTTGAGCAGTGAATGAATATGTTAGGATTCTGATCATATTGGGTTCATTCTTCTTCTATTCTTATTCTGTATTTTTATGATGAGAGTGGACATGTTTGCTCAATAGAGTTGTGCTTAGTCTTGTAGTAGAGCTTCACATTGCTGCTTTTAATAATCCCGGTCTCTGAACACATGTTATACTGGTTTGAAACTGCCCGTGGGAAGAATGTACATATTAGAGTGTGTCCATTCTTGGTAAAAGTATCTGGTCTCGCTGTCCACTTTTCTCTTTTTGGGGAACACCATGTAAAATAACTTCGGACTCAGGTTATTCTCCGACTGTTGACTCTCTCTCCCATCTCTCACTTCTGTTTATCTCACTCAAGCCGGGATGCTTATCGGATTACACATTTGATTGGCTGAGTAGCATCACGTGATACGATTTACAACGCATGTAATTGGTCGGTGTATTTCCTGGACCGCTGAACGAGTGCCATAAAGGCTAGAAAAGCTGCGCTGGGTAAAATAGAAAAACAATTGAACAAAGACATGTTATGTTTATGTCCTGTCATACTCGCCAATATGCGTTGTATATGTATTCTTGAGCTTGAACAAACAAATCCCCCGTAGATGCTTCAAGTATCTCTTTTTATCATGTCATTACCCCCTCCTTTGCATCCTCCAACCAGCCGCTCAATGCCACAGTTCAACGCACACATTTTGACTCAACAGGATACACTCTTCATTATAATAAGAGTACAAAACATACTCTCTGCACAATCATCAGTAAACCAAGTTAACCTGCACACATAATTAACAGTACATATAACTTTATGGGTATTAAATAATACACACAATTGAGTAATAAACTCTCTAAATCAATTTCTAGGTTATACTCATTATTTATGTATGCTCTGTGTTCCTGGAACGGATCTCATAGTCCAGTATAATATGCCTTTCAGTTAGGGCAGCTCTTCTCAATTTGCAATTCTTTCCTTGAAAAATGTTTGCAAGGCAGTGTGTAGGATTTAGGGGCATCTTTTAGAAGAAATACCTAACTATAACTATGTTTTCATTAGTCTATAATCCCCTTAAAACTAAAGGTTGTGTTTTCGTTATCATAGAATGAGTCCTTCATATTTACAGGAGAAGCAGGTCCCCTTGGAGTCCGCCATGTTTCTACAGGAGCCCATAACGGAGAAGGAAATTTTTAGAAAGGGAGGGGTGGTCAGTCGGATGTAATTGGCAACCGCACCACTAGATGCCACTAAATCCTACATGCTGCTCCTTTAACTGGTTCAATGCGTCCATGATAAGTAGCTACTAGCCTCTCGGTCTCTCCTCTTGTCTTGGCAGGATGTACCAGTGCTGCTGTGCCACGTATGAAAGTGCCTCCCAGCGTATGTTCAGACTGGGCCGTACGGATACAATCCGATCAGCCTCAAGTGCCTCAGCTACCTTTGTCAAGGCCTTCGATGACCCCAGCAAGCAGGTCTGATGAGAGGGAACATTTTAATGGGACGCATTTGTATTTTACAGCAACCATTTGGGCAGTAATGGCCCAGCTGTGTGACATGGTAAAAGCTGGGCAGTAAACTGACCAGCTGTGTGACATGGTAAAAGCTGTCAATCAACCTAATCACTAAGGCTGGAGTTGCTTCTAGCTCAAGGGTGGGCAAACTACGTCCGCGGGCCGGATCCGGCCCGTTGGGCGTTTTGATCAGGCCCGCCGAGTATTATGAATTATAAATTATAGTAAAGACCACTGTAACACTTCGTACCCTCGGGGCTGCGCGTGCGCGCTCCTGCAGCAGAACACGGCAGGTTAAAGAGCGCCGTCACGCTTTCTGCTGCAGGAGAGTAC